>NC_057402.1:29470492-29770492 GCF_019320065.1 Cervus canadensis | reverse complement strand
ACTAGACCATTCAAGTATGACCTAAATCAAATCCCTTGTGACTATACAGTGGAAGTGAGAAATATATTTAAGGGACTAGATCTGATAGACAGAGAGCCTGATGAACTATGGATGGAGGTTTGTGACACTGTACAGGAGACAGGAATCAAGAAAAACCCCAAGGAAAATAAATTCAAAAAAGCAAAATGGCTGTCTGAGGAGGCCTTACAAATAGCTGTGAAAAGAAGAGAAGAAAAAGGCAAAGGAGAAAAGGAAAGATATTCCCATTTGAATGCAGAGTTCCAAAGAATAGCAAGGAGACATAAGAAAGCCGTCCTTGATCTACTTTCTCGTCTCCTGCGCCTGACCCTTCCCAGGACCCGTGATGCCGAGGCAGCTGCAAGGAGCGACAAACGGTCGGGGTTGAGCCCCAGGTGAGCTGAGGGCTTGCGCTCTTCTGGCCCTATCCCCCGGGCCCGCCCCACTTGAAGAAATGAGTGGTGGATTGGCCCCAAGTAAAAGCACAGTGTATGTATCCAATCTGCCCTTTTCCCTGACCAACAATGACTTATATCGGATCTTTTCCAAGTATGGCAAAGTTGTAAAGGTTACTATAATGAAAGATAAAGATACCAGGAGGAGTAAAGGGGTTGCATTTATTTTATTTTTGGATAAAGACTCTGCACAAAACTGTACCAGGGCAATAAACAACAAACAGTTATTTGGTAGAGTGATAAAAGCAAGCATTGCTATTGACAATGGAAGAGCAGCTGAGTTCATCCGAAGACGAAACTGCTTTGATAAATCTAAGTGTTATGAATGTGGGGAAAGCGGACACTTAAGTTATGCCTGTCCTAAAAATATGCTTGGAGAACGTGAACCTCCAAAGAAGAAAGAGAAAAAGAAAAAAAAGAAAACTCCTGAGCCAGAAGAAGAAATTGAAGAAGTAGAAGAAAGTGAAGATGAAAGGGAAGATCCTGCTCTTGACAGCCTCAGTCAGGCTATAGCTTTCCAGCAAGCCAAAACTGAAGAACAAAAAAAATGGAAACCCAGTTCAGGAGGTCCTTCAACATCAGATGATTCAAAACGCCCAAGGATAAAGAAAAGCACATACTTCAGTGATGAGGAGGAACTTAGTGATTAAAAATATATATATTATGTAAATATCATTAAAAAAATTTTTTCAAGTCTTGGAGTACCAAGTTCCCTTGGGATTAAAAATTACTTTTAGAGTTTGAACATAAGAACACTTAGTACCAAATACTTTTTTACTTTAGATAGTTGATAGGAAATGGTAATTTTATAGTATCATGTTTATCTTGCATCAAGATTTGCTAATAATCATTAATCTTTAAAGTAGTTCATTTGAATAAAAAAGAAAATGTAATACTATCATACCAATGCTATCCCAAGAAGAAAGTGAAAGTCGCTCGGTCGTGTCCGACTCTTTGTGACCCGGTGGACTATACAGCTCATGGAATTCTCCAGGCCAGAAATACTGGAGTGGGTGGCTTTTCCCTTCTCCAGGGGATCTTCCCAACCCAGGGATCTAACCCGGGTGTCCCGCATTGCAGGCGTATTCTTTACCAGCTGAGCCAGAAAGGTAGATAGTAAAAAGATTTGAGAAGTTCATTGTAAAAGTTTATTCATGATTGGTTTATATAAGAACTTTTGAAATAAATTTCATCTTTAAAACAAAAACTTCATAAAGACTGTGAAAAAAAAAAAAAGAAAGCCGTCCTTGGTGGTCAACGCAGAGATGTAGAGGAAAACAATAGAATGGGAAAGACTAGAGATCTTTTCAAGAAAATTAGAGCTACCAAGGGAATATATCATGCAAAGATGGGCTCAATAAAGGACAGAAATGGTATGGACCTAACAGAAGCAGAAGATATTAAGAAAAGGTGGCAAGAATACACAGAAGAACTACACAAAAAAGATCTTCATGACCCAGATAATCATGATGGTGTGATCACTCACCTAGAGCCAGACATCCTGGAATGTGAAATCAAGTGGGCCTTAGGAAGCATCACTGTGAACAAAGCTAGTGGAGGTGATGGAATTCCAGTTAAGCTATCTCAGATCCTATAAGATGATGCTGTGAAATTGCTGCACTCAATATGTCAGCAAATTTGGAAAACTCAGCAGTGGCCACAGGACTGGAAAAGGTCAGTTTTCATTCGAATCCCAAAGAAAGGCAATGCCGAAGAATGCTCAAACTACCGCACAATTGCACTCATCTCACACGCTAGTAAAGTAATGCTCAAAATTCTCCAAGCCAGGCTTCAGCAATATGTGAACCATGAACTTCCAGATGTTCAAGCTGGTTTTAGAAAAGGCAGAGGAACCAGAGATCAAATTGCCAACATCTGCTAGATCATCAAAAAAGCAAGAGAGTCCCAGAGAAACATCTATTTCTGTTTTATTGACTTGCCAAAGCCTTTGACTGTGTGGATCACAATAAACTGTGCAAAATTCTGAAAGAAGTGGGAATACCAGACCACCTTACCTGTCTCCTGAGAAACCTGTATGCAGTTCAGGAAGCAACAGTTAGAACTGGACATGGAACAACACACTGGTTCCAAATAGGAAAAGGAGTACATCAAGGCTGTATATTGTCACCCTGCTTATTTAACTTATATGCAGAGTACATCATGATAAATGCTGGGCTGGAGGAAACACAAGCTGGAATCAAGATTGCCGGGAGAAATATCAATAACCTCAGATATGCAGATGACACCACCCTTATGGCAAAAAGTGAAGAACTAAAGGGCCTTGTGATGAAAATGAAAGAGGTGAGTGAAAAAGTTGGCTTAAAACCCAACATTCAGAAAACGAAGATCATGGCATCTAGTCCCATCACGTCATGACAAATAGATGGGGAAACAGTGGAAATAGTGGCTGACTTCATTTTTCTGGGCTCCAAAATCACTGCAGATGTTGATTGCAGCCATGAAATTAAAAGACACTTAGTCCTTGGAAGGAAAGTTTTGACCAACCTAGACAGCATATTGAAAAGCAGAGACATTACTTTGTCAACAAAGGTCCGTCTAGTCAAGGCTATGGTTTTTCCAGTGTTCATGTAAGGATGTGAGAGTTGGACTATAAAGAAAGCTGAGTGTAGAAGAATTGATGCTTCTGAACTGTGGTGTTGGAGAAAACTCTTGAGAGTCCCTTGGACTGCAAGGAGATCAGTCCTGGGTGTTCTTTGGAAAGACTGATGCTGAAGCTGAAACTCCAATACTTTGGCCTCCTGATGCGAAGAACTGACTCATTTGAAAAGCCCTTGATGCTGGGAAACATTGAGGGCAGGAGGAGAAGGGGAAAACAGAAGATGAAATGGGTGGATGGCATCACTGACTCAATGGACATGGGTTTGGGTAAACTCCAGGAGTTAATGATGGACAGGGAGGGCTGGCGTGCTGCAGTTCATGGGGTTGCAAAGAGTCGAACATGATTGAGCGACTGAACTGAACTTGACTGAACTGAACTTAACTGAACATGGAGTTAGCCAAGGAGTCCTCCAGTACTACCATATTTGGCAGAGGACTGAACATAGGGGAAGCCATCCTCTCCTGCATGTAGGAGCCCAGGTTTGGATCCATTATGTAGCTAAGAGGTTTTGATAGCCATGCTATCAAACACATGATATCATGTGTTTTGAGATCACAGTGTGCTGTTTCCCTGACCCAAGGCATAATAGGCAACTAGATGTGGACAGTTATAGGCCTAGGGTCTATGAGAGCTTCCATTTCTAAGAGAACCCACTTTATGGACAGCAACGCCCTCCCTAATAGCACAGCATGTAATATGGAACAAAGGTGGGCAGTTTCTTGCATCAAAGATCATTTGCTAATCATGACCATTATGGAAAGTCCGAGCCTAGAGAAGGCATGCGAGGTCGTGCCTCTAAAATGAAAAGGTATCTGGGACTCTTTCAACCACTATCAGGAGTACCTGTTGTATTTCTATTTGGACAGATGCTAGAACCTTTTGTTGGAGAGTCTCCTTCAAGGTGGGTTCATTTACAAGTAACAGCATAGATGGCTTCCAGAAAACATAATGGTGGAATATAATGCCTCTAGAACCCAGAAAAACCTAAAAGATGTTGTGGGTGCTATGAGGGTCATAGAAATTTCTGGACAGTGTCAGAGATGAAGAGGTCCTCAGCTGACCAAATGATTTTCAGAAGCTTAACAGAGATGGCAGAGGTTCACACCATGTGTGAGTCAATGATATAACTTTTTGTGTGTGTGAGCCCCTTTGTATTTTTACGTTCTGTGTGAGCCTTGAAATCAAACTCCTCAGAGGAGGAACTTATCAATGCAGTGTCATACCTGTGATCTTGGAGAAATGTACATGCAGTTAACATTTTGTGTGTGAAGGTATATTTAGGAACCTCCAGAAGTTAAAGAACTTTGCAACAGAAACTTGTATCAAATCATGTCAATTATATCTCAGTAAAGCTGGCAAAAAAGCTAAGGCAAATTATGACTGCAAGACTGCTGAAATAGACACTGAACAGAACATATTAGCCAAATCTGTAATAGCAAAGCGATTGCTAAAGGCTGATTGGATGGAATCAGTAACTTCAAATTTCAAAAACATTGGGTAAGGAGGTCTCAACAGGACCCACATCATTAAAACTGTGATAATCCACTAGGAGATGGTACTCTTTCTTTGTAGGTTAAAGTGTAGACTAAATTGAGCTATCAGATGGAGATGCAGTGAGGATAATCACAAGTTTTGTATCAGTTCAGTCCTCATGTGCTTTGGTTTCATTGTGTCACATTAGTTATTCTAAATGAAGCAGAGAGGGTATATTCATGGGGTCCCCTTTTACCAAACCAATTTTTAATTGGTAAAGACTCTATTTAATTTATTTATTGGATCATAGTATTCATGTGCACTATGTGATATTTTAGCACAATGGATGCTATGATCATTGAAAATTTAGACAAAGTAATAATTCTTATGGTTGCTGCTGCTAAGTCGCTTCAGTCGTGTCCGACTCTGTGCGACCCCAGAGATGGCAGCCCACCAGGTTCCCCTGTCCCTGGGAGTCTCCAGGCAAGAACACTGGAGTGGGTTGCCATTTCCTTTCCAATGCAGGAAAGTGAAAAGCGCAAGCTCAGTCATGTCTGACTCGTTGCGACCCCATGGACTGCAGCCTACCAGGCTCCTCCATCCATGGGATTTTCCAGGCAAGAGTACTGGAGTGGGTTGTCATTGTCTTCTCCATTCTTATGGTTAACATAAGGCAAACCTATGTGTTCTCTATTTTATATTTGGTAATTCCCCTAAGGGTATAAGGGGTACCCTTGTGTAAATTAAGTGAGACCCCCAGATAAAATTAATTTAGTCACAATTTTAATTAAGACCAACACATTTGCCAATTGGTATATTTTAGCAGACATTAAAGTTCAACCTGTTGTCATATTGTAGTGTCCAATTCTTTGTGACCAATTCTTTGTGTCCAATTGTGTCCAATTCTTTGTGACCCATGGACTATACAGTCCATGGAATTCTCCAGGCCAGAATGCTGAGGGGGTAGCCATTCCCTTCTCCAGGGGATCTTCCCAACCCAGGGACTGAACCCAGGTCTCCCACATTGCAGGTGGATTCTTTACCAGCTGAGCTACCAGGGAAGCCCAATATTTTACATTAACTTCCCTGATAGCTCAGTTGGTCAAGAATCCACCTGCGGTGCAGGAGAACCCGGTTCAATTCCTGGGTTGGAAAGATCGCCTGGAGAAGGGATAGGCTACCCACTCCACTTTTCTTGGGCTTCCCTTGTTGCTCAGCTAGTAAAGAAACTGCCTGCAATGCAGAAGACCTGGGTTCAATCCCTGGGTTGGGAAGATCCCCTGGAGAAGAGGAAGGCTACCCACTCCAGTATTCTGGCCTGGAGAATTCCATGGACTGTATAGTCTATGGGGTCGCAAAGAGTCAGACACTACTGAGCAACTTTCACTTTTCACTTCACAACCCATACGTATTCTCCAGGCCAGAATACTGGAGTGGGTTGCCATTCCCTTCTCCAGGGGATCTTCCCAACCCAGGTCTCCCATATTACAGTCAGGTTTTTTACCAGCTGAGCCACCAGGGAAGCCTTTAGTAGGTTTAAAGCAGCACAAAAGAAAAACACACGTTCCCTGGGTGTTCCACCTTTCCAGTAAGGATTTTCCTCCATCAAGAAGCTCCTACTGTAAGATGACAGAGTAGAAGGATGTGCACTCATCTCCTCCTGTGACAGCACCAAAATTGAAACTAGCTGTTGAACACCCATCAACAAGAGGATGCTGTGACCCTTAAAAAAAAAAAAAGATACCCCACATCCAAAGACAAAGAAGAAGCCTCAGCAAGATGGTAGGAGGGGCATAGTCACAATAAAATCAAACCCCATCCTCTCTGTGTGGGTGACTCACAGACTGGAGGACAATAATATCAAAGAAGTTCTCATACTATTGTGAAAGTTCTGAACCCCACATCAGGCTTCCCAACCTGAGGATCTGACAAAGGGACTGGGAATCCCCAGAGAATCTGGCCTTGAGGGCCAGTGGGATTTGATTATAGGCCTTCCAAAGGACTGAAGGAAACACAGACTCCAGTCTTGGAGGGCATAAACAAAATTTTGTGCTCACCAAGACCCAGAGGAGAGAAGTAGGGACTCCATAGGAGACTGAACCAAAACTACCTGCTAGTGTTGGAGGGCCTCCTGGGGACGTGTGAGTCGGCAAGGGCTCACCACAGGGATGGGGGCACTGGAAGGTTCCCCTTGGTATAAACCCTCTTGAAGTTCACTATTAACCCTACCATAGAGCCTGTAGACCCCAGGGCTGGATCACCTCAGGGCAAACAACTACCAGGGAGGGAGTGCAACCCTACCCATCAGCAGATAATTGGATTAAAGTTTTACTGAGCAAGGCCCTTCCCCCCAGAGCAAGACCCAGTTTTTTCTCATCACCAGTCCCTCCAATCAAGAAGCTTACACAAGCCTCTTAACCTTATCCACCAGAGGACAGACAGAAGAAAGAAGCACAGTCTCACAGCAGCTAAAACAAAAGCCATATTACAGAAAGTTAATTATAATGAAAAAGCAGAAAGTTGTATTCTAGATGAAGAGAAAGGTAAAACCCCAGAAAAACAGCTAAGTGAAGTGGAGATAGGAAACCTCCCAGAAACTGAATTCAGAGTAATGATAATGAAGATTATCTAGGATCTCTGGAAAAGAATGCAGGCAAAGATTGAGAAAATGCAGGAAATGTTTACCAAAGACCTAGAAGAACTAAAGAAGAGAAATGAATAATATACTAGAAGGAATCAATGACAGAATAACTGAGGCAGAAGAATGGGTAAATACCTGGAGGATAGAATGATGGAAATCACTCAGAACAGAATACAGAAAAAAGAATGAAAAGAAGTGAAGACAGCCTAAGAGACCTCTGGATACATGCCAGGTGGCATTAGTGGCATGCTAATGCAGGAGACATAAGAGATGTGGGTTCAATCCCTGAGTCAGAAGATCCCTTGTCAGAGGGCATGGCAACTCACTCTAGTATTCTTTCCTGGAGAATCCCATGGAGAGAGGAACCTGGAGGGCTACAGAGACCATACGGTCACAAAGAGTTGGACACTACTGAAGCAATTTAGCACTGGATACACAGTAGTGCTGGACAAGTTCTGGCATTTTTTATAGGATAATCATGTACTTTTTCAGTGAATCCCTTGTAGATAATGGGATAACTATTCTTTTAGATGTTTAAAAACATTTTATTTTTAATTGAAGGATAATTGCTTTACCATATTGTTTTAGTTTCTACCATCCATCTACATGAATCAGCCATAGATATACATAAGTTCCCTCTCTCTTGAACTCCCCTCCCACTGCCTACCCTGTCCCACCCCTCTCGGTTGTCAGAGAGCACCAGTTTGAGTTCCCTGAGTTATACGGCAAATTTCCCCTGGCTATCTGTTTTGCATATGGTAGTGTATATATTATCATGCTACTCTCCATTCATCCCACCCTCTCCTTCCCCCACCCCATGTCTACAAGTCTGTTCTCTATGTCTGCATTTCCATTTTTGCCCCGTAAAAAGGTTCATCAGTAACATCTTTCTATATTCTATATGTATGCATTAATATATGATATTTGTTTTTCTATTTCTGACTAAATTCACCCTATATAATGGGCTCTAGTTTCATCCACCTCATTAGAACTGACTCAAATATGTTCCTTTTTATGGCTGAGTAATAATCCATTGCATATATGTACTACAGATTTTTTAATCCATTCATTTCCCAGGGATGCAAGGAATCTTCTATATGTGCAAATCAATCAATATGATACACCATATTAACAAAGTGAAAGATGAAAACTATATAATAAACTCAATAGATGCAAAAAAGCTTTTGACAAAATTCAGCACACATTTATAATAAAAACTCTTTAAATTATGGGCATAGAAAGAACCTACCTCAATATAACAAAGGCCATATAAGATAAACACACAGAAAACATTATTCTCAATGGTGAAAAACTGGAAGCATTTTCTCTAAGATCAGGAACAAAACAAGGGTGCTCACTCTCACTACTGTTATTCAACATAGTTTTGGAAGTCCTATCCATGGCAATCAGAGAAGAAAAATAAATAAAAGGAATCTAGATTGGAAAAGAAGAAGTAAAACTCTCAGTTTGCAGACAACATGATACTATACACAGAAAACCCTAAAGATACTATCAGAAAATTACTAGAGCTAATCAGCGAATTTAGCAAAGTTGCAGGATACAAAATCAATACACAGAAATCACTTGCATTCTTATACACTAACAATGAAAAATCAGAAAGAAAAGTTAAGGAATCAATCCCATTCACTATTGCAACAAAAAGAATAAAATACCTAGGAATAAATCTACCTAAGAAGACAAAAGAGCTGTATACAAAAAATTATAATACACTGATGAAAGAAATCAAAGACAACATAAATAGATGGAGAGATATTCCATGTTCCTGGGTAGGAAGAAACAATATTGTGAAAATAACTATACAACCAAAAGCTATCTACAGATTCAATGCAATCCCTATCAAATTACCAATAGCATTTTTCACAGAACTAGAACAAAAAAATTCACAATTAAAAGGAAACACAAAAGACCCAAAAAAGCCAAAACAATCTTGAGAAAGAAAAATGAAGCTGGTGGAATCAACCTTGCTGCCCTCAGACTATACTACAAAGCTATAGTCATCAAGACAGTATGGTACTGGCACAAAAACAGAAAAATAAACCAATGGAACAAAATAGAAAGCCCAGAGATAAACCCACACATCTGTGGGCACATTATGTCTAACAAAGGAGGCAAGAATGTACAATGGGGCAATGATAGTCTCTTCAGTAAATGGTGCTGGGAAAACTGAACAGCTTCATGCAAAAGAATGAAATTGGAACACTTCTTAACACCGTACACAAAGATAGACTCAAAATGGATTAAAAGGCTAAATGTAAGACCAAAAACTGTAGAACTCCTAGAGAGAAGACTATTCTTTGAGGCCATTCTACTTCTCCAGAAGATATTCATGCAATACCTCTGCTGGAGCAGGGAGGAAAATGGGATATGTGCTTGGCAAAGAGTGTTATGGGATCAGGGAGAAAGAGTAGACCTGAGGTTTCACATAATTCAATATATAGGCTTTCACTTAATGACTTTTTTCTCAGTCTGTGTATTCACTTTTTCATTACCATATGGCTGGTACATCTGAATAGGGTAAATATCTCATGAATAAGCAATACATAAATTATTCTTTATTCTTTTGTGAGGTAGAAGGTTTAAATATGGAAACATTCTGGATAGTGAGATTTCACCTATTCTTCTGTTTTCAGCCTTTGCATCCTGTCCTTCCATACACTTGGCATATTCAGTACAGTTTCTAGGGATTTCTTCAAGGTGAATTACCTGACTTTTCCTTTGAATTCTCTTGGCAGTCACTTACTCTGCACTTTGCTCTGCTCTGATGTTAGTTGCTATTCACCTACACTCTTTCCCTGTTCTAAAGTACTGAATTCTTCTATCCACTCTTGTTTCCTTTTGTTTTACTTTGTTGGTAATATTCTTTTTTTTTTCTTTTCCTATCATTTGAGTGAGGTTTCTGGAGAAAAACTTCAAATATGTGTGATCTACCATTTTTAGGAGGTAGTTTATTAAAATGATTTATTGAGAAAATAGTATGATATACACAGACATATAATTTTGTACATATATATGCTATATTAAAATGTATATATAATTTAAGTTTGATTATATTGAGTTAATAAATTTAATACTTCTATGTATAATAAATATAATTTATAGTGATTATATTAGACATATATATTATTGACAAAATATTTTAACATATCTGCACAAATGAAATAAGGGTGTGTTCCTTTAATACAAGTCTATGATGAAAATAAGGTCAAGAGAAAGCAATGAACTAGAAACGGATTAGAATTAGTTCCAGGGTTAATGAAAGAATAGTTCTACTTAATGATATCCTTAGAGAATGTATTATCAGTAAAATTTGTGGGAAAGCAATGAAATTTTCCTTTGATCACATTACTAACAAGAACCGTTAAACTCTTTTAGAAATGAATATACCTTGGGAAGTTACGGCATGACTAGGTCATACTGTAGTTATCATAAATTGACTTTATCATCACAGTGGGAAGCTATTTAAAATGTGACTGACCCAAAAGTGTCATAATATACTTGTTTCCTTTCACAGTGACCCTGTTCTAGTTTTAAGCAGTCACCAAAAAGTATATTTATTGACCGAACTAAACCTTAAATCCAGTGAATCCACATTCTAATTTATGCACAAAATAATTAGGAAAAACATTAATATTTGATACAAAAAGTTTTTGGAATACATGGAATTTTACCATGGGCTTTTTAAAAAATTTATCTATTTTTTAATTGAATGATAATTGCTTTACAGAATTTTGTTGTTTTCTGCCTAACCCTCAACATGAATCAGCCATAGGTATACATATAACCCTTCCCTTTTGAAACTCCCTCCCATCTCCCTCCCCTTTCCACCCCTCTAGGTTGATACAGAGCCCCTGTTTGAGTTTCCTGAGATATGCAGCAAATTCCCATTGGCTACCTATTTTACATATGGTAATGGAAGTTTCCACGTTACTCTCTCCATACATCTCACCCTTTCTTCCCCTCTCCCCATGTTCATAAGTCTATTCTTTATGTCTCTTTCTCCATTGCTGCTGCTGCTGCTAAGTCACTTGAGTCGTGCGACCCCATAGATGGCAGCCCACCAGGCTCCTCTGTCCCTGGGATTCTCCAGGCAAGAATACTGGAATGGGTTGCCATTTCCCTCTCCACTGCAGCCCTGCAAATAAATTCTTTGGTACCATTTTTCTAGATTCCATATATATGCATTAGTACACAATATTTATCTTTCTCTTTCTGACTTACTTCACTCTGTGTAATACACTCTAGATTCATCCACCTCATTAGAACTGACTCAAATGCATTCCATGTTACTGTTGAATAATATTCCATTGTGTATGTGCACCACAACTTTTTTATCCATTCAACTGTCAATGGACATCTAGGTTGCTTACATGTTCTAGCTATTGTAAATAGTGCTACAATGAAAAATGGGATACATATGTCTCTTTCAATTTTGGTTTCCTCAGGGGGCAGACTGGAGAAGCAAATGGCAACCCACTCTAGTATTGTTGCCTGGAGAATCCCATGGACAGAGGAGCCTGGAGGGTTACAGTCCATAGGGTCACACAGAGATGGACACAACTGAAGTAACTAAGCAGCAACAGCAGCAGGGTATAGGCCCAGGAGAGGGATATATATATATATGGTTATATATATATATACACACACATATATATAACCCCAGAGGGATATATATATATATATATATATATATATATATATATAAAACCCAGCTGGGTCATATGGAGGCTTTATTCCTATTGATATATATATATATGTATATATGAACAAAATCTCATATGGAGGTTTTATTTCTATTATTCTTATTCCAGCTGGGTCATATGGAGGTTTTATTCCTATTATTCCTATTCCTATATATATATATATATATATACATATAACCCCAGAGGGATATACATATATATATGTATATAACCCAGCTGGGTCATATGGTGGCTTTATTCCTAGTTTTTTAAGGAATCTCCATACCGTCTTCCATAGTGGCTGTATTAATTCACATTCCCACCAACAGTGCAAGAGTGTTCCCTTTTCTCCACACCCTCTCCAGCATTTATTGTTTGCAGATTTTTGATGATGGCCATTCTGACCAACCTGAGGTGATATCTCATTGTAGTTTTAATTTGTATTCTCTAATAATGAGCTATGTTGAGCATCTTTTCATGTGTTTGTTAGCCATCTGTATGTCTTCTTTGGAGAAATGTCTGTTTAGGTCTTTTTCCCACTTTTTGATTGGGTTGTTTGTTTTTCTAGTATTGAGTTGTATGAGCTGCTTATATATTTTGGAAATTAATCCTTTGTCAATTGTTTCATTTGCTATTATTTTCTCCCATTCTGAAGGCTGTCTTTTCACCTTGCTTATAGTTTCCTTTGCTGTGTAAAAGTTTTTAAGTTCAATCAGGTCCCACTTGTTTACTTTTGTCTTTATTTCCATTACTCTAGGAGGTTGGTCATAGAGGATCTTGCTTTGATTTATGTCATTGAGTGTTTTGCCTATGCTTTCCTCTACAAGTTTCATAGTTTCTGGTCTTATATTTAGTTCTTTAATCCATTTTGAGTTTATCTTTGTGTATGGTGTTAGGAAGTGGTCTAATTTCATTCTTTTACATGTAGCTGTCCAGTTTTCCCAGCACCATTTATTGAAGAGGCTGTCTTTTCCCCACTGTATATTCTTGCCTCCTTTGTCAAAAATAAGGTACCCATAGGTGCATGGGTTTATTTCTGGGCTTTCTATCTTGTTCCATTGGTCTATATTTCTGCTTTTGTGCCAGTACCATACTGTCTTGATGACAGTAGCTTTGTAGGATAATCTGAAGTCAGGAAGGTTGATTCTTCCAACTCCATTCTTCTTTCTCAAGACTGCTTTGGCTATTCAGGGTATTTTGTATTTCCATATGAATTGTGAAATTTCTTGTTCTAGTTCTGAGAAAAATGCCATTGGTAATTTGATAGGGATCACACTGAATCTGTAGATTGCACTTGGTAGTGTAGTCATTTTCACAATATTGATTCTTCCTACCCAGGAACATGGAATATCTCTCCATCTGTTTAAGTCATCTTTGATTTATTTCATTAGTGTATTATAATTTTCTGTGTGCAGTTCTTTTATCTTCTTAGGTAAGTTTATTCCTAGATATTTTATTCTTTTTGTTACAATGGTGAATGGGATTGATTTCTTAACTGCTCTTTCTGATTTTTCATTGTTAGTGTATGGAAATGCAAGTGATTTCTGTGTATTGATTTTGTATCCTGCAACTTTGCTAAATTCACTGGTTAGTTCTAATAATTTTCTGATACTATCTTTAGGGTTTTCTATGTACAGTATCATGTCATCAGCAGACAGTGAGAGCTTTACTTCTTCTTTTCCAATCTAGATTCCTTTTATTTCTTTTTCTTCTCTGATTGCTGTAACTAAGACTTTCAAAGCTATGTTGAATAATAATGGTGAAAGTGGACACCCTTGTCTTGTTCCTGATCTTAGGGGGAATGCTTTCAGTTTTTCACAATAAAAAGTAATGTTTGCTGTAGACTTATCATATATGGCCTTTAGTATGTTGAGGTAGGTTCCTTCTATCCCCATATTTTGAAGAGGTTTAATCATAAATGGGTGCTGAATTTTGTCAAGGACTTTTTCTGCACCTATTGAGATGATCATATGGTTTTTATCTTCAGTTTGTTAATATGGTGTATCACATTAATTGATTTGTGGATATTGAAGAACCCTTGCATCCCTGGAATAAGTCCAATTTGATCATGGAGTATGAACTTTTTAATGTGTTGCTGAATTCTGTATGCTAAAATTTTGTTGAGGATTTTTGCATCTATGTTCATCAGTGATATTGACCTGTAGTTTTCTTTTTTTGTGTTGTCTTTGTCTGGCTTTGCTATCAGGGTGTTGGTGGCCTCATAGAATAAGTTTGGAAGTGTTCCTTCCTCTGCAACTTTTTGAAAGAGTTTAGAAGGATAGGCATTAGCTCTTCTCTAAATGTTTAATAGAAGTCTCTGGTGAAGCCATCTGGTCCTGGGCTTTTGGTTTTTTGGGAGATTTTTGATCACAACTTCAATTTCAGTGCTTGTAATTGGGTTGTTCATAATTTTATTTCTTCCTGGTTCAGTCTTAGAAAATTGAACTTTTCTAAGTATCTGTCTATTTCTTCCAGGTTATACATTTTATTGCCATACAGTTGTTCATAATAGTCTCTTATAATCCTTTGCATTTCTACATTGTCTGTTGTAACCTCTCCTATTTCATTTCTAATTTTGTTGATTTTATTCTTCTTTATTTTTTTCTTGATAAGTCTGGCTAAAGATTTGTCAATTTTGTTTATCTTCTCAAAGAACCACCTTTTAGCTTTATTAATCTTTACTATTGTTTCTTTCATTTCTTTTTCATTTATTTCTGCTCTGATCTTTATGATGTCTTTCCTTCTGCTAATTTTGGGGTTTTTTTGTTCTTCTTTTTTCAGTTGTTTTAGGTGTAAAGTTAGGTTGTCTATTCAGTGTTTTTCTTGTTTCTTGAGGTAGGATTGTATTGTGATAAACTTCCCTCTTAGAACTGCTTTTGCTGCCTCCCATAGGTTTTGAGTTGTCATGTTTTCATTGTCATTTGTGTCTAGAAATTTTTTTATTTCTCTTTTAATTTCTTCAGTAACCTGTTTGTTATTTAGAAATGTATTATTTAATCTCCATGTGTTTGCATTTTTTACAGTTTTTTTTTCTTGTAACTGATATCTAGTCTCATAGCATTTTGGTCAGAAAAGATGCTTGATACAATTTCAATTTTCTTAAATTTACTGAGGTTTGACTTGCAACCCACGATGTGGTCTATCCTATAGAATGTTCCATGTGCACTTGAAAAGAAGGTGTATTCCTCTGTATTTGGATGGAATGTCTGGAAGATATCAATGAGATCCACCTCATCTAATGTATCATTTAAGACTTGTGTTTCCTTATTAATTTTCTGTTTTGATGATCTGCCCATTGGTGTGAGTGCAGTGTTAAAGTCTCCTAGTATTGTTGTGTTCCTATCAGTTTCTCCTTTTATGTCTGTTAGTATTTGTCTTATGTACTAAAGTGCTCCTTTGTTGGGTGCATAGATATTTACAACTGTTATGTCTTCCTGTTGAATTGATCCCTTAATGATTAGATAGTGTCCTTCCTTATCTCTTGTAATATTCTTTATTTTAAGGTCTATTTTGTCTGATATGAGGATTGCTACTCCAGCTTTCTTTTGCTTTCCATTTGCATGGAATATATTTTTCCATCCTCTCACTTTCAGTCTACATGTGTCTTTAGGTCTAAAGTGGGTTTCTTGCAGACAGCGTGTATATGGGTCTTGCTTTTGTATCAACTCAGCCAGTCTGTGTCTTTTGCTTGGAACATTTAATCCATTTACAATTAAAGTAATTATTGATATTTGGCTAAGATCAGGTATAATATCTACCATGGACTTTTGTACAGTGTCTTCAAGGGTGTAGATATACATTGTGGACATTATTTGAAATATTTTGTCTGTGCTTAAAACAGACTTGAGCTACCTGAGAGATAATTACATTGTACAGCATTATTTTCTAATATTTAGTATGAAATAATGCATATAGGCAGTGCCCAATGAACTTTAATAGATATAATGAAAGAGTATTGTTTTCACCTGGAAAATCATGATTAAGGTGATTTGAGGACATGTCTTCTAAGGAGAAGGAGGTAATTTGAGGAGTTGCTATAAATAATATTAGATTATTCTGTATTTCAGATGCTCAAAATGGTGGAAATATCATGAAACAAAATAAATTGGTAGAAATATATTTTTGAATGTTCTTATATCTAACTTATTTCAAAACATTGTGACTGTAGCAATGTGGAGAAGTTTGTGAAATTTATAACAATAGGTTTATCATGGCAAGTCTTTCTGTATTAATAGTAATTAACCATCTGCAGCTTTCATATCACAAGGAGAAACTCATGATAATTCTCTGTTCAGTAAGTAAGGCATGCAAAATCTATTTTTTACACATTATTTAATTAGTTTAGTACTGTTCCTTTTATGACCAATTCTAAGATATAAATTATTAAAAGCTTTCCTTCATCTAACTTTCAAAATATAGAATATGTATGTGCCTCATATGTTGCCAATAAGTATATATTCCCAGCCTGATTATTTTTAAAGTTTATGACTAGTGAGTATTAAATATTTGAGATCACTTGACTATTCAAGCTTTCTGCTAGGAAAAAATATATTTCCTGTCAATGTTAGGGTGACATTACATACTCCAGAATAAGCAATAAAAATATATTTATTTCATATCTGAGATGTCTGGTACAGATCTTTCTGAAAGGCAGAAAGCATGTAAAATCAAAGAACTCCTGGAAAAGTGCTAAATGCTGTAATCCAACCTGTCACAACCATATTGCTGTTTAAAGATATTGCCTGAAAAGAACACTTGGAAAGCTCTTGGGCTGTTAAATCAAAATGCTTGACTTTTCTCAGTAGCCAATCAAGGTGATACAATTTCAGTCCTGAGTACAGTGCTGTGTATATAAAAGTAGAAGTATGGGAGTTGAATTTTTCTGATTTTTCTTTCTTTACATTTCTTCCCTTAGAAAATTTACTTTTTAAAATGGTAAATAAAACAAGGAAGATATACTTAAGGATCTCACCCACATCATTTAATCCTAAAAACACAGCTGTTTTCATAAAAAGTAACTACACAGTTTGCAGAGGGCAGTGCAAAATTAAAATGCAAGATTCCTTATTCAAATTATTAAGAATTTCAAAATGGAATTAACCTAATTGCAGGGTCCTTCTAACCTTAGAACCCTCTGTGGCCTCACAGATCACACATCCTGTTGTATAATAACAAAATTATATTTTGTTATTGTGTATTTTGGATTGTGTATTTTACTACCCTCAATTTACAAATGTGGAAATATAAACCCAGAAAGTCTAAATGGTTCACCAAAGATCACCGAAGATTTGGAGATGGGACATCCTAGATTCCAAACTTCAAAATAAATTTTGTGTTGCTTTTTCTTAAAATATATGTGAAGACATCTCAAAACTAAGTAAATTTTATAAGTGAAAAGAGACTGGGAAGCATAACCAAAAGGTTTCAAAAAATGTTGATAATATCTCAAATGTGTAACAGTGCTATTATTCAGCTTAATAGTGTAATGTTAACACAACATTGTGAATGTACCTAATGTCACTGAGTTGTACACTTAAAAATGTAGATTTTATGCTATGTATGCTTTAACAGAATAAATCTCTCTCTCCCTTCATATATATACATGAACGAACTTTTTGCCCAACCCTGTGTGTGGTTTGTATGCATATAAGCTATACACATCTAATTGTGTGTCTTGGGAGAACTCCAACTACAGCACTCTGAGATCTATATATTTAAAATAATAATAATAAGTCAACTTTTGAGACCATTGAATTCTTATTTTTATGGTTAAAAGATTCTTCTTATTTCTTCATATTTCTGTTTTGTGGTCATAACAAGTGCAGCATAATTCTCTGGAATTATATCCTCAACTTTCCTATATTCATGTCTTTGCTTGATCTGTTTTTCAGATTGAAATATTCTTCCTTTTCTGATATGTCCTCTTTATGCCTGATGTAGGAACCTAGCCCTTTCCCCTCTTCACAAACACACACTCAGCTTTTTAAATCCTACTTATGCATCAAAAACCAAATAAAAAATTATATCCTTTATGTTCAACCATAATTATCAAATATTCCATTTTTGCAGTCACATTTCCATTTTTTTTCTCTTATTCTGCAATGGATTACAAATAGTTATGAACATATTTATCTCATTTCCTCAAATTGCCTTGAATTTTTTCTGCAAATATTCATAGTAATGTTTGTTTTGATTCCCCATAATAAATAAGATTTTTAAAAGAAGCACTATGACCTTATTTTGCTTCCTAAAATTTGAAATGATAACTGTATCTCTCATGACCCTACAGGTCTATACCTCACCTGTAATAATACAAATCATTTATTTATTTAATATTTGGAAACAAAGAGTTCCACTTACTTTTTAAAAGTACAGAATAAGGGAAAACAAAGTATCAAGTCTTTTGTACAAGTATGCATTATGAATCCCACAGTTTCTTATGGATATTAGATTTTCAATCAGAATACTTATTCAAATGCTAGAGGTAGATTTTAATTTTCCCGTTAATCAGTTCCTCAACTTAGAATTAATACTAATAACTTTCCTATGAACTTGACTGCAAAATTCAGAGAGGCATTGTTCCAGTGCATCATTTTGCAAACAGATGTTACTTTATGCTTGTAAGCCCATTACACAAATGAGCATAGAATCCTTGTAACATGCCAGCCTGGCCTTTCGTCTTAATTCTTTTGGAAAGTTGGCCATGTTCTCTTAAATCTCAAGAAAAAAATATATATAACTCTCAGCTAATTCCTTAATAATAAAATGCCCATTGATGACATTCCAGTTGAGATCTATTTCACTAAGACCATAAATGTTAAAGTTGAAAAACCAACTTTAAAATGATTATCCCATAAAACCAGATATAATATTGACTGATTAAAAACAAGATAACTTGACATCAAGGCCATTTAGTCCTTCACCAATAAGATTTTTTAAAATGTAGGTACCCTTTTAAAATAATTTACCTTTCTATTTTTAGCAACTGGTAACTAAGAGTTTGAACATGAATTTGAGCAAATTCTGGGAGGTAGTGGAGGACAGAGGAGTTTGGCATGCTTCAGTCCATGGGGTAAAAAATCAGACACAACTTAGTGATTAAACAACAACTAAGAATTAAATGACTTTCAGAAAGTCCTTCAGGAATGTTAGTTTAACTTAGTACAATTCTAAGTTAATGAAGCATGGCCAGTATGCATTTTATTTTTAATCTATATTTATTTCTTAAAAATATTTTCAATTAATACTTCTTTGGAAATGGAACTTATTTACTTTTGGCTTACCAATGTATGATAAAGATTCTGATCTAATATTAACATTCTTAGTCATTCTCACATGAAGCAAACATTTTATAGATCCAGAATTTTAGGCAAAAAATAATTTAAAATTAGAAGTTCTTTATGTGCATATATTATATTTAAATAGCTTTATTTTGTGTTTACTATAATATAAATATATACCTATTTCTACAAGAATAAAATTGTACCCAAATGTATTAAATGGAGGAAAAATAAGCCAAATATTCTACCTTTTTATCTTCAGAAAATGATCTTTGTATTTACAAATATTCACATATTTTAAATGTGTGTGTATATGTACTACAATTTCTAAGGACTAAGAGAAGTAGGTTGAAAATTTGCTATGGTTGAAAATCTGTTCATTTGTGTAATTCTGAAATTTGAATTTAAAATGGCAATTATTTTTAATTCCAACTATTAAAATTCACAGCTAGTATAGCATACTCACTTGGATAGACAGTGTGGAATACTAAAAAAGGTCATGGTCAATATATCTCTAATACTAGGTTAAAGAACTTTTTTCATGAAAAACTTTGAAATTACTAGATAACCATTTGGGAAAATATGAATTTGGCCTATATATCACAAACCAAGATAAATTCCACACATATCCAACACAATGAAAATAACAAATAGTAAAACAAAATATAAACTAATTCCTTTAAAATCTGGACTGTATATGGTCTCTCTAACTAGGTCTCAAAGTCCAGAAGCCATTAGGAAAAAAATTAACTTGATTAGCTGAATCAAAATTTCTACATTGTCAAAAGCAGGAAATATTGATATATCAAAAGATATATGACTATCTTGGAAACAATACTTACATTTATATAACAGATAAAAAGTGATCATCCCCAAATAAAAAGAGCTAGATATACAGAAGATAATAGCCCAATACAAAGAGACATTTGACATTTGTAGAAATTCATTGAAAGAAATACAAATAATACTAAACATGAAAACTTGCTCAAACTCAGTTATGCTATGAGAACTACAAACTAAAAACAGTAAAATAATATTTCACAACCATTCAACTGATAAAAATACAAACATAAAGAAATCCTTTATACAGAAAAGAATTTCCCCAAATGAATGAAGATAACTATGTATCGAATTAGAAACTAAACCAGGGTGTAATTTGCAAATGAGACAAAACTATATTATATATTTAGTAGGCTCTAAAGACACACAAAAAATTTTTCAATAATTTTTAATGTCATTCTGCATTTTTAAATTCTAATTTTTAGGTTTGTAGGAATTGGCATATCTTGTACATTGTGAGAGAGAATAAATAATTTGATATTGTGAATCAGTAGTTTCGGTAAAAGAAAAAATAAAATTATAAAATCAAAGTAATTATGTTGTATGCTAAAACTGAACAAGAAATATTAAAAATATGACTTCTAAATAGTCACATTTCTTTCTCTGAAAATTTCAATTGTTTTAACACTATATTTTCTTGCAATTAATGCCACTAAAGTCACATTGTGGATTGCAAAACCATTTACAGCTAAAAATAGCTAGGTTTTGGTAAGGAAAAGAACAAGAGCTTGGGATAGTTTATTGTGACAGAAAACAAACAAGCTGTTAGAGATTAATTGGGTCATAATAGAAGAATCCATGTGCCAACTTTAAGGGACCCAGAGTGAAAAAACTGATGATTTGAGAATCAGAAGAACAAGGAATGTAATGGACTGAAATGCTTTAAATCTATGAATATTTGGAAGTTTAAAAGGATGTTCCAAAAAGAGATTGCCCAACAAAGTATCTTTCTCCTCATCTAGATGACTTATAACCAAAGTTTTACTTTGAAAAAGAAAAAAAAGAAAAATTTAACATAGTCTACCATCTAGTAGGACTCATACTTCACGGTAACCAAATATTCCAAGCTGCTAAGAGGAAAAAAAATAGGCTTATATGGAAAAATATATAGCTAATAAATATGATGACTCATTGGAAAAGACCCTGACTGGGAAAGATTGAGGGCAGGAGAAGGGGTGACAGACTATGAGATGGTTGGATGGTATCACCGACTCAATGGATGTGTTTGAGCAAACTCCAGGAGGTAGTGAAAGACAGGGAAGTCTGGCGTGCTGCAGTCCATGGAGTCTCAGAGGCAAACGCAATTTAGCAATTAAGCTAATGTTTGGGAGGTTACCCTTCTGGTGCAGGGCCCCCTCCTCCTTGGGGACTCTGATGTGTGACTGGGATCCCTCAGGCCTTAGGGAGGATCTCTGCAATTGTGACTTCCCTCCCAGTTATGAGTTCCCAGTCCCTACACTGAGAACATGGGTCCTGACTAAACTGCATTTCAGTTGCTTCTACCCATAGTATTGTATCTCCTTGACTATCTTAAATTGTAGAAAATCTTCTGCTACTCTTCAGGTTGTTCTCAGATATAGCTGCTCTGTAAGCAGTTGTAATTTGGGGGTACCTGTGGAAGGAAGTGAGCTGAGAATCTTCCTACTCTATCATCTTGATGCCTACCAAATTTACTTTATACTTGGTCATCTGATAGCCACAGGGTGACAAGGTACAAAAATCTACCTCTTCATTCTCAGCAAGAAATCTAGTCACCTTTTTTTATATTGAACCATAGAAGGGATAATAAAAAAAAACCCTTACTTATCACAGGAAATGACTAGATGAGATTATGTAGATCTTCTTCATCTATTGCTTAAAGATTTATATGAAATATGTAAAAGGTGTGTTTCCACCCTAGCCAATAGTCATAACTTTTTTTAAGAGCCCAGAAAAACTACTTCTTAAACTTCTGTAGTAGCAGCAGTGTCAAGAGAACTGCTGCTTAAAAAAAAAAAAATCAGTAGCTTTCATTTAATTTTTTTAAAGCTGATCAGAATCTTCAGGATAGTGTTATGAGCCAAGAAATAGTTAATACAGACAACACTCCTCCACTAGCACTGCAAGATTTTTACTTCCCTCACAGCACTTCAATCATTTCAATGTGTCATTGTCAACCACTAGAAGTTCATGAAAATGCAAAGCCTTAAATCATTTGGCTCTAAATCATAATGTGATATGGCCTTGTCAATCTATTCAAAGAAATTTATATTCTTTGGGATTTTTCAGCAGATTCCACAGAGTTTCCACCAAGGATTAATGTTGACTGGCACTGCACAAGTTTTGCAACAAGGTTGAAAATACAAAATGAGGCTGATAATTGGGCTTAATATTTGAGTGTTCTATCCAGGCAGTAAACATCTTACCTCAGCCTTTAAGGCTTTCTCCAGTACGTGACTGAGCCACGGGGAACAGCATATCACGTAGCTGCTGAACCGCTGTTCTCAAAGTCCTTTTCACTTTCAAATACCTTTGAAGTCCTACAGGACTCCATGTGTTGTAAATGATTTCTCCATTCACTTTCAAAAATGATTTGGTGGGGATGAAGTCTAAATATTGAACACAACTCAAAACTGATTCCTTGACGCTAAACATAACTAAATCAGTACTAGAAATTTAATATACAGATACAAGGTGCACTATGGTTTAATAGCTACTGATTTTATTTGTGGGTTTTTATGCTTTGAATGTGGAATTTTAAAAATTGAAGTATATCTGATTTACAATATTGTATAAGTTGATGCTTTTGAACTGTGGTGTTGGAGAAGACTCTTGAGAGTCCCTTGGACTGCAAGGAGATCCAACCAGTCCATCCTAAAGGAGATCAGTCTTAGGTGTTCATTGGAAGGACTGATGCTGAAGCTGAAACCCCAATACTTTGGCCTCCTCATGCGAAGAGTTGACTCACTGGAAAAGATCCCGATGCTGGGAGGGACTACGGGCAGGAGGAGAAGGGGACAACAGAGGATGAGATGGTTGGATGACATCACTGACTTGATGGCCTGTGTTTTTCCAGTATGGTTAGATGTGAGAGCTGGACTATAAAGAAAGCTGAGCGCCGAAGAATTGATGCTTTTGAACTGTGGTGTTGGAGAAGACTCTTGAGAGTCCCTTGGACTGCAAGGAGATCCAGCCAGTCCATCCTAAAGGAGATCAGTCCTGGGTATTCATTGGAAGGACTGATGCTGAAGCTGAAACTCCAATACTTTGGCCACCTGATGCGAAGAGCTGACCCATTTGAAAAGACCCTGAAGGCTGGGAGGGATTGGGGGCAGGAGAAGGGGATGACAGAGGATGAGATGGCTGGATGACATCACCGACTCGATGGACATGAGTTTGAGTAAACTCTGGGAGTTGATGATGGACAAGGAGGCCTGGCGTGCTGCACTTCATGGGGTCACAAGGAGTCGGACACGACTGAGCAACTGAACTGAACTGAACTGATGTATGTTTTTGTATTTACATTTAGATGATCATATCAAATGAAGTGAGTCAGAGAAAGAAAGACAAATATCACAAGATATCCCTTTGTGCAGAATCTTCAAAAAAGACACAAATGAACTTATTTATAAAACAAAACAAGTCTTGCAGACTTAGAAAATGAATTTATGTTTTCCAGGGGGAAGGGAAGGGAAAGGGATAGATTGGGAGTTTGGGGTTGACAAGCACTCACTACTATTTTAAAAATACATAACCAAGGACATACCGCATAGTGTAGCGAACTCTGCTCAATACTCTGTAATAATTTACAAGGGAAAAAAGTTTGAAAAAAATGAAGTGAAGTGAAGCGAAAGTCACTCAATCCTGTCTGACTCTTTGCGACCCCATGGATTATACAGTCCATGGAATTCTTCAAGCCAGAATAGTGGAGTGGGTAGCCTTTCCCTTCTCCAGGGGATCTTCCCAACCCAGGGATCATCTCCCACATTGCAGGCTGAATCACTTTGCTGTAACCTGAAACTAACACTGTTTTTTGTTTTTTTAAAGCACATTATTAATCAACTATGTTATATTGGACACTACACTATCCTATCCAACATAAAATATAAATTTATAAATAAATAAGTTTGGGAAGTTTTACTATTTCAACTTTGTTCTTTTCCAAGATTGTTTTAACTATTCATGCTCTCTTGTAATTTTTAATGAATTTTGGAGTTGGCTTGTTCACTTCTCAAAAAATAACGGACAATTGGAATTTTGATAGAGACTGCATTGTATCTTTAGACTACTTTGGGTAGTATTGCTGTCTTAACAATATTTTTCCTTACCCAAGAATACAGCATGTCTCTATGCATTCAGATCATTTTTATTTCATGCAACAATATTTTGCAATGTCTAAGTCTTGCAAACTTAACCTGGTTAAGTTAATTTGTATTTATTTTATTCTTTTTGATGCTATTAGAAATGTTCTGTCAATTGTAATGATTCTCCTAATTTCATTTTTGGTTCATTTATTGCAAACATATGCAAATTCAGTTGATTTTTCTATATTCATCTTATATCCCACAATCTACCTGAACTTGTTTATTCCCTCTAATGGGTTTTTGGCATACGTTAGGATCTTTAGTCTATAAGATCATGTTGTGTGTGATTAGAAAGAGTTTTGCTTCCTTCTTTCCAATCCAGACTCCTTTATGATTGCTGGCTACAACTTGCAGCACAATCTTGAACAGGAGTAACAAAAGCAGACATTCTGGTATTGTTTCTGATTGTAGGGGCGCATTAGTCTGCTCAGGCTGCCATAACAAAATATTCAAGATTGGGGTTATTAAACAACAGATATTTATTTCCTCACAGTTCTAGAGGCACGTTCCCCATCAAAGCACTAGCAAATTAGGTATCTAGTGAGGGCTCTCTTCTTGGCCTGAAGGCATCCACTTTCTCATTATGTCTTCATATGGACTTTCCTCTGAGCATACAGGGATAGAATGATTTCTAGTATCTCTTTCTCTTCTAACATCTCTTCTGGTATCTTCTTTCTTTCTTTCTTTTTTTTTTTTTCTGTTTCTGAGTGTTCTTTTGGTATCACTGTTTATCTTTCAAAGAGCTTAAAAAATAAGAAATATATCTTGTATATTTACTTGTCCTTTGTGAAGATTCATATTTCCATCTAGAATTAGTTTTCCTTTTCCTGAAGAATTTCCTTAATATATTTTATACCGTAGTCTTTGAGTAATAAACATTCTCACTCTTGTGTGTCTAAAAGCATCTTTATCTAGTCTTCAACTTTTCTGAGTAAAGAACTCCAAGATGCTAATTTTCCTTTAGTACTTTAAAGACACTGCTTCACTATCCTCTTCATTACAATGAGATATCTGTTGACAGGCCTTTCTTTGTCCCTTTGTATTTAACATTCATTGTTTTTTCTCTATCTCTTGTTAAGAATTTTTCCTGAGTACTCATTATAAGATATTGATTATCATAATGTGACGATCTACTTTTCTTCATTTATTTTGTGATGGGAGCTTATTAGCTTTCATAGAACTTGGTGTGTATTTTAAACAAATTCAGAAGTTTTTCAGCTATTATTTCTTTAAATATTTTTCCATCATCTCTCTGTTTTTTGTCATTAGGGACTTCAATTCCATGTATTAATATAATAGGTTGCTTAGATTTTTCCCTCAGCAGGCCAACTTCTTTTTTAAAACAAATCTTTTCCCTTTGCTTTCAGTTGGTTAGTTTCTTTGTTGCTGTTCAGTCACTCAGTCATGACCGACTCTCTGCAACACCATGGACTGCAGCATGCTAGGCTTCCCTGTCTTTCACCATCTCCCCAAGTTTGCTCAAACTCAAGTCCATTGAGTCAGTGGTTAGTTTGTATTCTCTGGTATTTCAATTCATGCCAGAGATATGGGTTTGACTCCTGGATTTGGAAGATCCCCTGGAAGAGAGCATGGCATCCCACTCCAGTATTTTTGCCTGGAGAATCCCATGGACAGAGTAGCCTGCTGGGCTATAGTCCATAGGTCACAAAGAGTCAGACACAATTGAAGTGACTGAGCACAGTATTTCCTTCTGCCCTGTCTCATCTATTGCTATCCATCAACTGTATTTCTCATCTCAGACTTTGACATTATATCTTTAGAGGCTCATCTAGCATTTGTGTGTGTATGCATATTCTATTTAATTTTTAGAATATAGGAAATGTAGTCATAATAAATATGTTAACATCCATGTTTGCTAATTCTAACAGTTCCAGGTCAATTTCGATTTACTGATTGATTTATCTCCTCTAATCCTTCTTGGTGGTTCTTGTGCCAAGCTCAATAGTTTTTCATGCGTGGGCTGATGAGTGCTCAGTTAAATATGTGAGGAAGACCCTCTTCAGCTCTGTCTCTGCAGCCCTTGCCTTTGATACCTTTCCCTGAGAACTCTAGCTGTATTTTGTCTTTCCAAACCTTGAAGTTCATCTCCTCAATTCAGTGAGTCAGCCAGGCTCTCTGTGTATTCCCCTCCTAGAAATTATCCCAAGGCAATAAGTTTTCTTTATCCCAAGGTAAAGAAATTTTAGAGATTATCCCATTTGTTTGCATTCTCTTGGGAATATCTGTTATTCATTGCCTGTGTCCAGTGTCTTCAAAACCATTGTTCATTATTTAATTATTGTTTTGGGTGAGATGTTATATCTAGTTTCTATTATTCCATTTTGCCTAGAAGGAGAATTATTATTAGGCAACTTCT
Organism: Cervus canadensis; assembly: GCF_019320065.1. NCBI lineage: Eukaryota > Metazoa > Chordata > Mammalia > Artiodactyla > Cervidae > Cervus > Cervus canadensis. The sequence goes on along the minus strand of NC_057402.1, from coordinate 29,743,745 downwards.
TAATTAATAGATTGTATACCAGCAGGAAAAAAAAATCTTTTAATACACTAAAAAGTAGAAAAATTCAGGAAACATATGATTTTATATAGTTAGAAAAAGATAAAGATAAGAAAGGAACTATACCACAATTTGATAATAATATTGTTTAAATAGCAGGTTTATGATAATGTTTCCCATTTTTCCTCACTTTCCAAATTTTTTCTGAGAAGCACAGATGACTAATTTTTTAAGTGTACAGTGAACAGTGAACTTCTCCTTTGAATGAAGTAATTCGATTTAACTAATGAATATTTTAAAATGTTAGCTTCTGTAAAAAAAGTTCTTTATTAGGGAAACATAGTGCTAATGTATCAGAAGTTCTGTAATTGTTCTCACAGTAACCCAGGAGTAAATTACTTCTTCAGCAATTGAGTAAATTACTACCTCCAGTCTTTGCCATTTTGGCTTCTATAACCCTGTAAACATCTCTAAATATGCCTTTTGCTATCTGTCTTATTATACAAATGTGAAAAAAAGACATACATGGCATTTTCTTTAAAAAAGAACACCTTATTAAGAAAAAAGAGAAGATCACTTATGGAAATAAACAAATGTTAGCTCCAGTTAAGTTAAAAACTTATTATGTCTTCTCATCTGTATACTTGTCCGGCATTAGTCTAAAAGGAATAAAGATATCTATCTTTGAACAATATGTTTCCAATTCACAACATCAAAAAATCACCACACACACAAAAAAAATCAGGATAAAAGTTTATGGTGGGTCCGCCCCGCGTCAGGCGCTCCGCCGCCACGGCGTCCGGCCGGCCGGCAGGGGGCGCTGCGCGGGCCGGGGCCGGCCTAGGCGGCGGGAGGCGGCGGCCGCGGCGGCGGGAGGCGGCGGGAGGCGGGCGGAGGAGGAGGCGGAGGAGGCGGGAGCTGAGCTGAGCGGGGCGGGCGGCGGCGGGGCCCGAGCCCGAGAAGATGGCGGTGCGGAAGAAGGACGGCGGCCCCAACGTGAAGTACTACGAGGCCGCGGACACCGTGACCCAGTTCGACAACGTGCGGCTGTGGCTCGGCAAGAACTACAAGAAGTATATACAAGCCGAACCACCCACCAACAAGTCCCTGTCTAGCCTGGTTGTACAGTTGCTACAATTTCAGGAAGAAGTTTTTGGCAAACATGTCAGCAATGCACCGCTCACTAAACTGCCGATCAAATGTTTCCTAGATTTCAAAGCAGGAGGCTCCCTATGCCACATACTTGCAGCTGCCTACAAGTTCAAGAGTGACCAGGGATGGCGGCGTTACGATTTCCAGAATCCATCACGCATGGACCGCAATGTGGAAATGTTCATGACCATTGAGAAGTCCTTGGTGCAGAATAATTGCCTGTCTCGACCTAACATTTTTCTGTGCCCAGAAATTGAACCCAAACTGCTAGGGAAATTAAAAGACATTATCAAGAGACATCAGGGAACGGTCACTGAGGATAAGAACAGTGCTTCCCATGTTGTGTATCCCGTTCCAGGGAACCTGGAGGAAGAGGAATGGGTACGGCCGGTCATGAAGAGAGATAAGCAGGTTCTTCTGCACTGGGGCTACTATCCTGACAGTTATGACACGTGGATCCCAGCCAGTGAAATTGAAGCATCTGTGGAAGATGCTCCAACTCCTGAGAAGCCTCGGAAGGTTCATGCAAAATGGATCCTGGACACAGACACCTTCAATGAATGGATGAATGAGGAAGACTACGAAGTAAATGATGACAAAAACCCTGTCTCCCGCCGAAAGAAGATTTCAGCCAAGACGCTGACAGATGAGGTGAACAGCCCAGACTCAGACCGACGGGACAAGAAGGGGGGCAACTATAAGAAGAGGAAGCGCTCCCCCTCACCGTCACCAACCCCAGAAGCCAAGAAGAAGAATGCTAAGAAGGGCCCCTCAACCCCTTACACCAAGTCCAAGCGAGGCCACAGAGAGGAGGAGCAGGAAGACCTGACGAAGGACATGGACGAGCCCTCGCCCGTTCCCAACGTGGAGGAGGTGACGCTGCCCAAGACCGTCAACACTAAGAAGGACTCGGAGTCAGCCCCAGTAAAAGGCGGCACCATGACCGACCTAGATGAACAAGAGGATGAGAGCATGGAGACCATGGGCAAGGACGAGGACGAGAGCAGCCCGGGCAACAAGGGGGAGCAGACCAAGAACCCGGAGCTGCACGAGGACAACGTGACCGAGCAGACCCACCACATCATCATCCCCAGCTACGCGGCCTGGTTTGACTACAACAGTGTTCACGCCATCGAACGGAGGGCTCTCCCCGAGTTCTTCAATGGCAAGAACAAGTCCAAGACTCCAGAAATCTACCTGGCCTATCGGAACTTCATGATTGACACTTACCGGCTGAACCCCCAAGAGTATCTCACGTCCACTGCCTGTCGCAGGAACCTCGCGGGGGATGTCTGTGCCATCATGAGGGTCCATGCCTTCCTAGAACAGTGGGGTCTCATCAACTACCAGGTGGATGCTGAGAGTCGACCAACTCCCATGGGGCCTCCGCCCACTTCTCACTTCCACGTCTTGGCGGACACACCGTCCGGGCTGGTGCCGCTGCAGCCCAAGACCCCGCAGGGCCGCCAGGTTGATGCTGATACCAAGGCTGGGCGAAAGGGCAAAGAGCTGGATGACCTGGTGCCAGAGACAGCTAAGGGCAAGCCAGAGCTGCAGAACTCCGCTTCCCAGCAAATGCTCAGCTTCCCCGACAAAGGCAAGGAGAAACCGGCGGACATGCAGAACTTCGGGCTGCGCACGGACATGTACACGAAGAAGAACGTGCCCTCCAAGAGCAAAGCCGCAGCCAGCGCCACTCGCGAGTGGACGGAGCAGGAGACCCTGCTGCTCCTGGAGGCGCTGGAGATGTACAAGGACGACTGGAACAAGGTGTCCGAGCACGTGGGCAGCCGCACGCAGGACGAGTGCATCTTGCATTTCCTCCGGCTTCCCATCGAAGACCCGTACCTGGAGGACTCGCAGGCCTCCCTGGGCCCCCTGGCCTACCAGCCCATCCCCTTCAGCCAGTCCGGCAACCCTGTGATGAGCACCGTTGCCTTCCTGGCCTCTGTCGTCGACCCTCGAGTGGCCTCAGCTGCTGCGAAGTCAGCCCTGGAAGAGTTCTCCAAAATGAAGGAAGAGGTCCCCACAGCTTTGGTGGAGGCCCACGTTAGGAAAGTGGAAGAAGCTGCCAAAGTGACAGGCAAGGCGGACCCAGCCTTTGGTCTGGAAAGCAGTGGCATCGCAGGGACCACCTCCGATGAGCCGGAGAGGATCGAGGAGAGCGGGACTGACGAGGCGCGGGCGGAGGGCCAGGCCACAGAGGATAAGAAGGAACCCAAGGAACCTCGAGAAGGAGTTGGGATTGCGGAGGAAGAAGCAAAGGAGAAGACCAGTGAGCCACCCAAGAAGGACGACGAGAAGGGGAAAGACGGCGACAGCGAGAAGGAGTCAGAGAAGGGTGATGGAGACCTGACAGCGGATCCTGAGAAGGAGAAGGAGCCCAAGGAGGGGCAGGAGGAGGTGCTGAAAGAAGCAGTGGAGTCGGAGGGGGAGCGGAAGACGAAGGTGGAGCGCGACATCGGCGAGGGCAACCTCTCCACCGCTGCCGCCGCCGCCCTGGCTGCCGCCGCCATGAAGGCCAAGCATTTGGCTGCCGTTGAGGAGAGGAAGATCAAATCTCTGGTGGCCCTGCTGGTGGAGACCCAGATGAAAAAGCTGGAAATCAAACTCCGGCACTTTGAGGAGCTAGAGACGATCATGGACCGGGAGCGGGAAGCGCTGGAGTACCAGAGGCAGCAGCTGCTGGCCGACAGACAAGCCTTCCACATGGAGCAGCTGAAGTACGCGGAGATGCGGGCCCGGCAGCAACACTTCCAGCAGATGCACCAGCAGCAGCCGCCGCCGCCGCCGCCGGCCCTGCCCCCAGGCTCCCAGCCGGTCCCGCCTCCAGGCACCGCTGGGCCACCCGCTGTCCACGGCTTGGCCATGGCTCCAGCCTCTGTGGCCCCGGCTCCCGCGGGCAGTGGGGCCCCTCCTGGAAGCTTGGGGCCCTCGGAACAGCTCGGGCAGGCAGGGCCAACTGTGGGGCCACAGCAGCAGCCACCAGCTGGAGCCCCCCAGCCTGGGGCCGTCCCACCAGGGGTACCGCCCCCTGGACCCCATGGCCCCTCACCGTTCCCCAACCAACAAACTCCCTCAATGATGCCAGGGGCAGTGCCAGGCAGCGGGCACCCAGGCGTGGCGGGTAATGCTCCTTTGGGTTTGCCTTTTGGCATGCCGCCTCCCCCTCCCGCGCCATCCATCATCCCATTTGGTAGCCTAGCCGACTCCATCAGTATTAACCTCCCCCCTCCTCCTAACCTGCATGGGCATCACCACCATCTCCCGTTCGCCCCGGCCACGCTCCCCCCACCTAACCTGCCTGTGTCCATGGCGAACCCTCCACACCCTAACCTGCCGGCGACCACCACCATGCCATCTTTGCCTCTCGGGCCGGGGCTCGGATCCGCAGCAGCCCAGAGCCCTGCCATTGTGGCAGCTGTTCAGGGCAACCTGCTGCCCACTGCCAGCCCGCTGCCAGACCCAGGCACCCCCCTGCCTCCAGACCCCACGGCCCCGAGCCCAGGCACAGTCACCCCCGTGCCACCCCCACAGTGAGGAGCCGCCCGACATCTCTCTCCCTCCTCACGCCCCACGGAGATCAAGGTTCCAGGAACAGCCCCGTCCCCACCACTGGGACCCTTCCCCAGCCTGGAGAGTTCATCACTACGTAAGAAAGTCCTCCTGCCCCTCCAGAGCCCCCACAGTGCCTGTCAGGGGCATGCGTTTTTATATCGGATGATTCAAGAACTGTGGAAAAGATGTTTCTAATGTCTGGGAGAGAAGATAGGATGGGGACGCTGCCCTCAAAGGAAGGGCTGGGGAAGGCCCTAATTAACCACTGTTAAGGGTACATCCCCACAAAACTACTGCATTTTTTATGGATTGGGAAAAAAAAAAGCCCTTTAAAAGGAAGTAGAGATTTAAAAAAGCCCTCCAACCAGTGAGAAAAATCCAACTTTTGCATTTTTTGGAGGAGGGAGGTGAGTTTTAGGAAAGGGGTGTTTAGGTTCTGGGGAGAGCTCTGATAGAATAGTGGCAGGGTCTGTCTCCTCCAGCCCTCCTTAGCGAGTCAGCCCCCACCCGCTTGGCCGCCGTTTATTCCCACTCCTGTCTCCTGCTTCCTCAGTGTTCCTGTTTAGGCCCCCCGGCTCAGCCAGTGACCCCGTTCCCTCTGAATGTCAGTTTTGTGTTTTTAAAGTCTCCTGCGTAGTAGATGTCAGCATATGTCTATTTGGCGGGGAAACGTCTCGGGGATTCCCGTGGTAGGTGGTGGAGGAAGAAAGGGCACGTGGGGCTGTGTGGCCTCCTCCCAGGCCTGACTCCCGGAAGATGCGGAGAGGGGAGCACCAAAAGAATGGGAAGTTTTTAAAACGTGGGATTGTCAAAAAAGCACTTAAGCACCTCCTTCCTACAGAGGGACATGGTGGGTCCCCCTGTCGCCTCTTCCCTCCCACTGTGACCGACGTGGCTGGTGGTGGGGAATTCGCTGGGATTGGGGGTGGCGGCTGGGTACGGGGGCCTGACCTGGGGGCGTGCCGACCCCTGATGGCAGCTCGTGCTCAGCTCTGCTCCCCAGATTGCAGCGCCCCGAGCACCAGCCGTCCCCTCCTCACCCCCGACGTGAAGACAGCAGTGATCCAAGGCTCTCCGCTTCCCGGTCCCTCCCGCCAGGCCCTTTGTCCCTCGTGCCCCCGTTTCTCCTCCTCTGCGTCTTGGCACCTTTTTTCTGTTCGAAAGTTTTCTGTAAATTTTTTCTTTTCCCTTTTTTTTTTATAAATTAATTTGCTTTCCGTTAAAAAAAAAAAAAAAACAATGTGTAACCACATTGTTACACATTAGAAACAATGTGTAACATTCATCCATTCACTCAACATGTATTATTTAGAACCTGCCATCCTAAAGGAGATCAGTCCTGGGTGTTCATTGGAAGGACTGATGCTGAAGCTGAAACTCCAGTACTTTGACCACCTCATGCAAAGAGTTGACTCATTGGAAAAGACCCTGATGCTGGGAGGGATTGGGGACAGGAGGAGAAGGGGACGACAGAGGATGAAATGGCTGGATGGCATCACCGACTTGATGGGCATGAGTTTGAGTAAACTCTGGGAGTTGGTGATGGACAGGGAGGCCTGGCGTGCTGCAGTTCATGGGGTCTCAAAGAGTCAGACACGACTGACCGACTGAACTGAACTGAACTGAACTGATGTACAAGGTCTTGTGCTTAGCATTAGGTATATATCATGCTGAACAAATCATACATAAATCCTGCCCTCAAATGCTTCTGAGCCAGTCAGAAATTACAAAAATGCACATTTCAAGTTATTTGGTTTATTCATTCGTTATTCATAAAGATATTTCTATTGCCTTACTGTTAACAGGGCCTGTTGCAAGCTCTGTGGATGAAGCCATCTGCATCTGTGGATGAAGCTCAGATTTTTCCATATTGAGCATTATTAGCTCATGCAGTAGTTAAAACTAGATCTGAGCGGAAAACTTGCTGCCTTGATTCTGCTTCCTGGATCCACTAAAAGTTCCAAGTTCCTGTGGCTTCCTGAATCCACTGAAAATGGAGAAGCATCTGTGCTTCAGGATATTCCAGCAATACCTGGTTAGTAATTTCTGCAACTCCCAGTTTGTATTTTTCCAGCATCTCTTGGCAACTTAAGAAAAATGAAGTATTTCACACAAATTGTCTAGAAATGCATTTAAAATTTAAAATTCAGGCAGGCAGACTTTGCTTACCTCAACCATTATTATGATACAGTTTTATAATGTATTTGTCTCCTATCTCCTTAAACGGAGGATGTGCACCAGGTTTTACTTGATGACTCGGAACATCCACTGTGAACTTTAATTACTGCTTTAAAATGTATAATAAAGCATACTTTGTTTTAGCATTCACAGCTAGCCAACATTTTTTAATCCCTCTTTATTTGTACCCTTCTCTGTGTCTTTCACGTTTTTGGGGTTTATATATACACTGTAGTATGAAAACTATATCCCACTTTTATGTCATGTGTATTAAATAAAATGAATTTAGCTCTGGGTTAAAAATCTAAGGGTTTGGCTTTAGGTCATAAAAGATAATGCCAGTGCAAGGGCAGTCTCATAATGTTAGCTGTTCCTGGGGGTTTACTTAAAACCTTAGACTTCAGAAGTTATTATATTTAAGAGATTTAGTGTTTTACAAACTATACTCTTGAAATAAAATGTTTACACATGAAATATATAATAGATACTGTTAATTCATCCTTGTATTCTCTTTCTTAAGCATATATATACTGTACATTCTACTATGTGCCCAAATCTTTTGAAAGCACTGGTAGATGCATTTAGAGATGGGATATTAACTATCTTTGATTGCACAATTCATTGAGGAGGTGGATAAGAGATAGGCATGTCAATAGTTGTTTTCTTTTTGTTGTTGTTTGGTCACCTAGTCATGTCTGACTCTTTGTGACCACATGGACCACAGCATGCCAGGCTTCCCTGTTCTCCACTATCTCCTGGAGTTTGCTCAAGTTAATGTCCATTGAATCGGTGATGCTATCTCACCATCTCATCCTCTACCATCTTCTTCTCCTTTTGCCTTCAATCCTTCCCAGCATCAGAGTTTCTCCAATGAGTCAGCCCTTCACATCAGATGGCCAAAGTAGTGAAGCTTCAGCTTCAGTCCTTCCAATGAATATTCAGGGTTGATCTCCTTTAGGACTGACTGGTTTGATCTCCTTGCTACCCAAGGGACTCTCAAAAGTCTTCTCCAACACTACAGTTCAAAAGCATCAATTCTTCAGCATTCAGCCTTTTTTAAAGTCTAACTCCCACATCCATACATGACTACTGGAAAAACCATAGCTTTGACTATGGACCTTTGTTGGCAAAGTGATGTCTTTGCTTTTTAATACGCTGTCTAGGTTTGTCACAGCTTTTCTTCCAAAAAGCAAGCAACTTCTAATTTCATGGCTGCAATCATTTTAAACTGGATTTTAATTATAATAAGAGATCCATATTGAGAAAAGAGAAAAGAAACCACAATAAAAATGGTCACATTAGGGACTAGCTACTAATTTGTAATATAAGGCCTATGACAAGGAAAAAGACAAAATGCAGGAAATTGGATGGCAAAACAAAGACTAGAATTTTCACTGTAGGGAATTTGGTTTAAATTAGGGATATTAGAAGATCATATTTATCTTTCAGAAATACTCTAAAGATAGTGCAATCAACTCATTATTATTTCAATGAGTTTGTATATTTTTAACTTAAAGAAAAGGATAAATAAATAATCAAATCTACCCTTATACTTTGTATTACTTCTTTAGGAAACGTATATTGCCTACATTCTGTATGGTGCTCACTTGCCAGGCATCAACACAAGAATTCTTAAATAGCTCCTGGCAGAGTTTCTAAAAATCACTAACAGAAGCCACACATCCAGCAAATGCACGTCTTTTTTGATTTCCCTAAGTCTCAGGTAGGTGGTAATCTCATATTATTTCTCAGAAAAACCTGCTCACTCAGAGTGTTTATGAATTTGCCATATGGTATTTAAAACCTCAAGTCAAAGTAATGTTAGAAATTGTACAGACAGAATCAGAGCATGCTGGTTAATGTTGTTCTCCATTTGGGACCATGGAGATTTCTTTGTATGCCAAACACTGAAGCCAAAGCATCTTAATATTTGACTTTTACTCTTTTTTTTTTTTTTAAATCAATTGGACAAACCAAGAGTTACATTAAGAGCCTGGGGGGTTTTTTCCTCACGTAAATGTTACTCATACAAACATAATTTTTACAAATCTACCCCATACAAGAATGCTCCCAAACTAATTTATGTAGCACTATGTCTATTCATGTGCCTAATTATCTTCACTGATTGTTTGCAGGTGTCAGTGAATGAGAAACCAGGGAACAGAACCATTGATTTATAATAAATATTGAAATGACTTGTAAAATGTATTGTGAAAGAGCCATGTGATGAAAAAAGGGAAATGTAAACATTTGTATAATTCTCCTCAAAAATGCTTTTATACAACAGAGATTACAAAAGTGAAAAGCACAGAACCTGTTCTGATCATCGGATAAAACAAATCTGTGATGGAAGATGGTCTGAGATTATGGGGACTCACTTTCTTCCCTCATGAATAGAAAATACATTTACATTATGTCATGTGAAATTATTGAACAGCTGCTTGGAAAGAGAGAAAAACAAGAACACCAGCCTGCCAGGGGGATGCAGTGCTGACATGAGATCAGATGCATAGAGTAAACAGAAATGGCATTCAGGAAAGGTGATAAGCAATCAAGTAAAGACCAAAGTGAGATGCTCTGACCTTATATTTAGCATCCGTGCCAAATTAGCATAGCTGTGCAGTGTACTAGAAAATTAAGTGGAAAAAAAGGACAAAATAAGTGTAAAATCAAAGCAGAAGTTGCACATGTTTGGAATATCTGAAATAATTATGCTCTATTTCATATCCAGAGGGCTACACTGTGGTCAGCTCATCTTTTCCTGAGGAGCCACGGGTTCAAAAGAAAATACTACGAGCTTGACCTATACTAATTAAACAGAAGCAGTATGCTCTCTCTGGGTCTTGCCCTAGATGAGTCTGAGTGGTCTCAGGGTAAAGAGGTGACTTAAAGAGAGGAACAAAGATCCTTAGCTGCATTCATTATGCTATCCTCATTTTCTTTGCTGCTCAGCCACAGTTCATTAACTCAGCAAGTTTTCTTTGCATGGAACTGCGAGAGACCAGTGTACCCAGTCCAACACATATGAACTCTTATTATTGGTCAGATAGCCACAAGGAAAGAAACATTGAGGAAAATCAGTCCTTTGTGGTATCTTATTCCACCAGGATGCTAATCATTTCTTGAGAGTATGTAAATGAATTTATCAGATGCCCTAAAGCTTCCTGAAGTAAGCTATTTGAGCAGAAGTAATTGATTCCAAGAGAGCGAAGGAGGAAGATTCATTCAATTTGTCTTTTAGTGTCAACATTAAATCACAACTATTCAGACAGGTGAAAGAAAATCAAAGTCCTGTTCCATTCCAGTAGACGACACCAAGTTCAAATGTGATCACAAACTTTCCCTAAGGAAAAGAACCAATGGTTATCTTTCTAACAGACACAGAAAAATATGCTAGAGATCCCTTAGCAAACTGCTACCTGTCCTCTTGCAGCTGGCTCCTACGGGGAAAAAAGTTCATAATGAATATAATCACTTGTCTTTCCCATCATCCTACCATGCAATGGAATCTGCAATAGGCCTCCTACCAAGACAACATACACTTATTTTCTGTGCAAAAATCTTATTTTTTAAGAAAGAGATCAACTAATCACTGTCAGTTTTTTTCAGCAGGAATCACAGGATGATTTACACTTGAAAAAGACACTAACAGTCTAGAGCCAGATTTGCTAGGGATCCACATTCTGGGGTCCCACTAGGCAAGTATATCCTCTAACAGCATCTGGCTCCTCACATTAAATTTTTCTGTGTCTAACAAGTGCTTCTTCGTGTGACTTTCAAGTGAGTTCAAAAGTAAAGGGAAAGAACAGCAGTTCTATGTGCTGTCTCTGCACTCCAACATCATTTGTAAATAGAGCAGGAAAATCTTGTTTGTCAAGACAAGGACATGTCATAAAGCTGAATACATTTGTTTTCTTATCCTTTCTCCAAGAACTGTGACATCTCTTTTCATATCCATATCTCTCACTAATTCAACAGGAATTTTCCTGCTTGATTTCCTTTTCCCCCTAAAATCTGGGTTTTAGGAATATTCTGCCAGATATATCTGTCACAGGGTCCAAAATGCCCAACATCCTCCTCTAGCAGATGCAGTCCTACCTGCAGATCTCTACTCAATGAAACAGTAAACTTAATTAAGTTAACTTAATTAAGTTGAACCTAATGCATGGGTAAGCCATGAATGGGTCAGCAGGGCTCCACCTATGCATTCTTATGAGTTTTTTGACATCAAATGATGCCAATAAGCTGAACTATTTGGACAATCTCTTTCTTGATTTCCATTGAAGAATACAAAAATAAGTGGACAATCCCACTTACTAGATAGAGAATGAAGAATAAAGTAAAAAACAGATTTGTTTTGTGACAAAATGCAGGAAGGTTAAGAAACAGGAAGAGAGAGAAGGAAAGAGAAGTTCCTGGAGCTACCTTGAATCTTAATCTCTTTCTTATTCTGATCTATACAAGTAATAAGTCATTATAATAAATTCTCCTTTTTAGCATAGCAAGACCTGTGTGAGTCTGTCTCATGATAGAAACAATTTCACACAGAAAATTATTAGTGGTGCCTATAAATCAATAAATTGAGTATAATGACATTTTATCTGGTGTAGTCCCGCTACTCTCTACTCCAATTCTTTCCGCATAGACAGTCCTAAGGAAATCCTTACGGCAGTGGTTCTCAACATATGGCTTCTGGAACAGCCATATCAGCATCACCTGGAAACATATTAGAAGTACAATTTTTTCCAGTTTTATTGAGAATAATGAACTTATATCACTGTGTAAGTCTAAGGTATACAGCATGATGGTTTGACTTAAATATATTATGAGATGATTACCACAATAGGTTCATATAACATCCATATTCTCATGTAGATACAATAAAATAAAGTAAAATATTTTTGTCCTTTAGATAAGAACTTTTGGGACTTACTCTTTTTTAATTTTTATTTATTTATTTGGCTGCACTGGGTCTTAGTTGTGGCATGTGGGATCTAGTTCCCCAGGGATCGAACCGGGGCCCCCTGCATTGGTAATGCAGAGTCTTAGCCACTGAATCACCAGGGAAGTCCCATAGGATTTACTGTTTTAACAAGTTTCCTATATATTACACAGCAGTATTAACTATATTCATCATGTTGTATATTACACCCTAGTACTTCTTTATCTTACAACTGAAGTTTGTATCTTTTGATCATCTTCCTTCAATCCACCCATCCCCTACCACCTGCCTCTGATAACCATACATCTGATCTTTTTTTCTAGAAATTTTGTGTTTTGTTCTGTTTTGTTTGATTACACGTATAAGTAAGATCATACCTTATTTGACTTTGTCTGACTGATTTCACTTCACATAATGCTTTCAAAGTCCATCCATGTTGTCACAAATGGTAGGATTTCCTCATTTCTTATGGCTGAAAAATATTCTACCATTATACATATATTCTATATATATTCTATTATATATATTCTCTCTATATATACACCACAACTAGAAAATTCTTAAGGTCAACTTCAAACTTACTGAGTCAACTGAATCATGAATTCTGTGAATGGGGTCCAGAAGTCTGACTTTAAAAAGGCTCCGCTAAGTATCCTGATACAAACTAAAACTTGAGGCAATACTACTACAGCATTTAAAATCATCAGACTAGATCTCTGAGTTCTATGTTTTACAATAGAATATGGGCTGAATTATATAATGTTAAATGTTTCAAGAACTGGTTCTGTAAGTTGAAAATTTACTCAATAATACCTATTTTCAAGTCAGTGGATTATGGTCAGAAAATCTTAAAAATGAGTGAGCTGATAATCATAGTCAGATGGAAGAGAAATACATATCAAGAAATAGCAACAATACAATGATATAATTGAAAACAGAGGTATGTGCCAAGTTTTAGTACACACAGAAGAAGTCATTATACATGTCAGAGAGATGGAATCTGAGTGGGGAAGAAGCAATTTCTATGCACATAGGAAATTTTTATATAATACATAACTTGGCAGCTAATAATATTTTTCCAGTAAATGATGGGATAATCTAGAGAGCAATTTCTCTTTATCCTGACACATGATTGCAGAACTAATGTGGTATGCCCTTCCATTTTGAGCCAACCACTTTGTGTTTCAAATCAGAAGGGTTTAAAATACTGAGATCAAAAAGGAAAGGATAGCAATACCTTTCTTACAGGACCAGAATATAATTACAGTCTCCACTGTATATGAAAAGTCATTCTGTGGGGATTGCCTTCAAAATATATCTTAGAATCTACATTTTATGTCTTACTGCTTAATTGCTATCACTCTTGTCCTACTCACTATTACCTCTCACCTAAACTTTATCTTCCTGCCTCCAGACTTGACCCCCTTTAGTATATTCTCAACACAAGTAAAGTGTACTAAAATGTAAATCAGATTTTGCTCTTCCCCTCTCAAAATCCTCCAACAACTCTCCATCTGAGTCAAAGCCAGCATCTTTACAATGGCCCACATGAATAGACTGTCTCTTCTGTTAAATTTGTGAGCAATTTTTAATGACTCACTCTGTTCATAACAGACTCTTTGTTTCCTAAACATGTCAGTCATACTCCCATCACAAAGACAGTCCTGTTCCTTCTACCTGGAATGTTCTTCCACAGATATCTATAGAGCTCAGTCTTTAGAACTTTGCTTTAAAGCTACTTTCTCAAAATTTCTCAGGTAATCTTATTGAAAACATCAATTCACCTCAAAAATTACTGTATCCTTTCTATAGCTTATTTTTGCATCACCTATCAATATCTAGGAAGATCCGCTGGAGAAGGGATAGGTTACCCACTCCAGTATTCTTGGGCTTCCCTTGTGGCTCAGCTGGTAAAAGAATCCGCCTGCAATGAGGGAGACCTGCGTTCGATCCCTGGGTTGGGAAGATTGCCTGGAGAAGGGAAAGGCTACCCAGTCCAATATTCTGGCCTGGAGAATCCCATGGAGTGTATAGTCCATGGGGTTGCAAAGAGTCAGACACAACTGAGCGAATTTCACTTCACTTATCAATGTCTAACATACTTTATCTGTTGCTTATTTACCTTGTGTCTGTCTGAGTTCCCACATAATAATGTATACTCAACGAGGGCAAAAATATTTGACTCTTCTTCCACTGTTGTATCTTAGAATAGTGCCTGGCTATTGAAGACAAATATATTTGTATAAGAATGGTTGGTATTAAGGACTGCTCTATAAATCTGTCTCCCAAGGTATGTTCCTTGATACTTTCCCAGCATAACACACACACAAATGTTTAAAAATGTATACTTCATCCCTCCTTAGAGATTTGTGGCTTACATTAATACACCTGTAGTAATAAGTAATGAGTAAAGCAATGTAGTAATTGCTTTACTTTTATTAACCAATTTTTCCCAAACATTTGAAAATGGACAGTTTCTTTTTTATTTTACTGTTCAATGGTTTTTAATAAATTTTCTGAGTCATGCAACCATCACAAGTCAGTTTTAGAACATAGTCGCCACCCCAATAAGATCTTTCTTGCCATTACTGTTAATCCCCACTAGGCCCCCACCATCACCACCCCATTCAAACATCAGTCTAGTTTCCATTTCTACAAATTTGCCTTTCCTCAACATTTCTTTTTCCATTTTCACCTCTTGCATCCAATTTTGGGTCCTTTAACCAACATTTTTTTAATATCCCCACCCCAGTTCTCTGATGTGGGGAGTCTCTCATTTTACTCTCTGTTTTGACAAATTGACTTTTTCAGATTCCATATATAAAGTAGTATCAAACACTATTTGCTTTCTCTGACTTATCTCAGTGTAATACTGTACTGATGATATGGTTTCTCTTTTTATTATGTGGTAAGTTACACAGCCATGAAATTAAAAGATGCTTACTCCTAGGAAGAAAAGTTATGACCAACCTAGACAGCATATTAAACAGCAGAGACATTACTTTGCCAACAATGGTCTGTCTAGTCAAGGCTATGGTTTTTCCAGTGGTCATGTATGGATGTGAGAGTTGGTCTGTGAAGAAAGCTGAGCACTGAAAAATTGATGCTTTTGAACTGTGGTGTTGGAGAAGACTCTTGAGAGTCCCTTGGACTGCAGGGAGATCCAACCAGTCCATCCTGAAGAAGATCAGTCCTGGGTGTTCATTGGAAGGACTGATGCTGAAGCTGAAACTCCAATACTTTGGCCACCTCATGCAAAGAGTTGACTCATTGGAAAAGACCCTGATGCTGGGAGGGGTTGGGGACAGAAGGAGAAGGGGACGACAGAGGATGAGATGGTTGGATGGCATCACCGACTCCATGGACATGAGTTAGCTTAAACTCTGGGAGTTGGTGATGGACAGTGAGGCCTGGCGTGCTGTGATTCATGGGGTTGCAAAGAGTCGGACATGACTGAGCGACTGAACTGAACTGAACTGAAGTTACACTGATTGTTCTTCAAATGTTAAATCAACTTTGTTCAACCAGTTAACTTTTTTAATATAAAAATCAGAAATGATATCACTCTTTACAATACTGACATTGGTTTTTATGCTTTATCTCAATTACTTCATTGATCAGGTCTTTCAAGAATTTTCAGATTTATAAAGTTTATAGTTTATATTTATTTTATTCTTTGATTTATGATGGGATTTAATTTTCTGGTCATCTTCTAACTTCTAGAAATTTATAGATTACTGACTTACAGGTTATCTTCCTTTCTAATATCTGAATTTAAAGTTATGGATTTTTTACTAAGAAATTTTTACCTGCATCTAAGTTTTATACATGATATTTTAATTAACGGTTTTCTTCAAAATAAATGCTACATTTTATTTTTCATTTATTCTTTGCAGCAGTAGTTGCCTAGATAGAAACTTGCTAAGTAAATTACCAAGTCTATAAGAAAGACTCATTAAAATTTAGCTACTAATTTCTAACAGTCCCATTGTGATGAAAATATTTGTTCTCAAAGGTCAATTACTTGAAATGTTGAGACACATATTATTCACCTGTTCTTGAAAGCTTCCAAGACTACTTGGAAAAATAAGTTTTCTAAAACTGAAATTTTGGGATTCACTTCATGGCCCAAACTATGTTCAATTAAGAAAATACATCAAATATATTTGAATAACTATGTAATAGTTGGACAAATAATTCCACATATAATTTTGTTAATCATTTAGTTCAAATATTTTTGTTGTTACTGACTTTCATGTTGTATATTTCTGAGAGAGAGGAGTATTAGCCATCCCATTATAATGAACACATTTTTCCTTAGATTTCCACATAGATTTAGATTGTTACCAGGGGACTTCCCTGGTAGCTCAGTTGGTAAAGAATCTGCCTGCAATGCAGGAGACCCAGGTTCAATCCCTGGTTGGGGATGATCCCCTGGTGAAGGAAATGACAACCTACTCCAGTATTCTTGCCTGGAAAATTCCATGGACAGAGGAGTCTGGCAGGCTACAGTCCATGGGGGTCACAAAGAGTTGGACACAACCTGGCAACTAAACCGCCACAACCACATATTCTTTATAAAAGAATACTTTTATCTTAAAGAATTTTTCTTTCTCTTCATTTCTGGTAATGGTTTTTGCCCTGTTATCTATTATGTCTTATATAACTCTTCCTGCTTATTTTTCATTAGTATTTACATAGTATATTTTTTCGTTACCTTTACTTTCAATCATTCTGTATTCTTATGTTTTAAAGGTGTCCTTGGGAAGCAGCATACAGTTTTTTTTTAAATATAGTTTGGTAATCTTCAAGTTTTACTTAAAGATTTTAATCAATCCGCAATCGAACAAGTGTGCATTTTAGCTTTTTACTTTCTATTTTTCCTAACCAATGTTGGTTTTGGTATAAAAACACAAAATCTCATGACAGTTTAACTCAACAATCCCACTCAATTTATATGCTGTTACGTTATTTTTAATTTTCCATATGTTTTATACAGTACTGAACATTATCATCTTTGTAGTCAATATGCCTTTAGATTTTCACATGTATTTATCCTTTCTATTGAATGCCATTCCTTTCTGTATTAAGAAATATCTTTTCATAGGAAACATTTTCCTTATCCCTGGAAGTAATACTTCTTAACATTTCTATTAATGTAGTTTTATTGGTTACTAATTCTCTCAGACTTCAATGTTAAAAAACATATTTATTTTGCCTTGAAGCAATAGTCTTTGAAGGATATTTTTCCTGGACAAAAAATTGAGGTTTCCAGTCATTTTCATTTAGGACTTGAAGATATCATGCTATTGTCTTTTAGGTCATATTGTTTTAGTTGTGAAAACTGGTCATTACATTCCTGGGACTCTCTAAATCTATGAAAAGATGTTCTTCATTAGTGCTGAGAGGTTCTCAGCTATTATCTTGACTCTGCTTCACTTTCTTTCTCCTTTTCTTCTGGGACTCCAATGACATGTATATTAGAATCTTCCTGCAGGATCTTTTAATCTGCTTTCTATATTTATTTTCTATTCTTTATTCTCTCCATGTTTTATTCTGGAAAATTTCTTCTAATCCACAAGTTGGTTGGATGGCATCACCAACTCGACGGACATGAGTTTGAGCAAGTTCCAGGAGTTGGTGATGAACAGGGAAGGCTGGTGTGCTGCAGTCCATGGGGTCACAAAGAGTCAGACACAACTGAGAGACTGAACTGAACATTCTAGTTTATTCATTTTCCTTTAGCTATGCCTGCTTTACTATTAAATCCATTCACTGAGTTCTCTATTTCAATAATAGCAATTTTCAGTCTAAGATTTTAATTTTGTTCTTTTTATAGTTATCTGAAAATAATCATAAGTTTTATTTAACATAGTTATTTTTAAATCTGCTTTTCTAGGTAATTTGTGAGTCTATATATATTACTTATTGTTTTTCTTGGTATATTCACACTGATGTTCACTTCCTAAATTAGCTAATCTACAGAGTTTTGATTAAGTCATAGATATTGTATTTGAAAATTTGTAGAAACAACCAAGGCCTGGTAGGTTATCATCTTTGTCCAGGAAAGAATTACATTTGCCCTTACCAGGCAGATCAGACAATAACAATATAGGATACCTTAATTTGATCATAGAGATTAAGATGTTTTTAAATATGGCTTTCTTTCCTGTAAGAGCAAGTAATTGATGATACACCTTTTCTCCTAGGATTCTGCCTTTTAGAAGTGGGGATTGAAAGATTATTGGTTTAACTAAGCTATCCCTTCCTGGTGTGCCCTGGACTCCAATATTTTTGCCTCATCTCAGAGATTCACTGAGGCCCAAGTAGCTCTGCTTACTTCTCAGGGTCACATATTCAATAACCTTGCAGACTTCTGCAAGGTTAAAATTAAAATTAACCTTTTACCAAAAGTAAAATTAACCACGTTGGTTTTCTTTTTCCTTTGGAATTTATTGGCTTATGAGCACCCAAATGTCATTACATTATAATCTTTTTCTAGCTATCATTACTAAAAGGATTGAATCACATTTCCTAATCTTTCATTGAAAAGTGAAAATACTTATAAATGTAGATTAATTAATATTGCATTTTCTACACAATAATGATTCCTATAGTATGGCTACCACTGATGATGCATTATTTCTTGTAAGTATTTCACTCTAGGTTCTGTGATTTTTCTTTCTTTCATTCATACTGTAAGTTTTGATCGGGCACTTTTGTATTTTAATAACCTGTGGTTTTTTTTTTTTTTCTCTTATATTGAAATATAAGTCTGTGGAAGTCAAGCAGTTTCCATTCAAAATTTGCACAAAGCTTTTTTTTTTTTTCATTTATTTTTATTAGTTGGAGGCTAATTACATTATTATAATGGTTTTTCCATACATTGATATGAATCAGCCATGGATTTACATGTGTTCCCTATCCTGATCCATCCTCCCACCTCCCTCCCCATCCCATCCCTCTGGGTCTTCCCAGTGCACCAGCCCTGAGCATTTGTCTCATGCATCCAGCCTAGGCTGGTGATATGTTTCACCCTTGATAGTATACTTGTTTCAGTGCTATTCTCTCAGAACATCCGACCTTCGCCTTCTCCCACAGAGTCCAAAAGTCTGTTCTGTACATCTGTGTCTCTTTTTCTGTTTTGCATATAGGGTTATCATTACCATCTTTTTAAATTCCATATATATGTGTTAGTATACTGTATTGGTCTTTATCTTTCTGGCTTACTTCACTCTGTATAGTGGGCTCCAGTTTCATCCATCTTATTAGAACTGATTCAAATGTATTCTTTTTAATGGCTGAGTAATATTCCATTGTGTATATGTACCACAGCTTCCTTATCCATTCATCTGCTGATGGGCATCTAGGTTACTTCCATGTCCTGGCTATTATAAACAGTGCTGCGATGAACATTGGGGTACACGTGTCTCTTTCAGATCTGGTTTCCTCGGTGTGTATGCCCAGGAGTGGGATTGCTGGGTCATATGGCAGTTCTATTTCCAGTTTTTTAAGGAATCTCCACCCTGTTCTCCATAGCGGCTGTACTAGTTTGCATTCCCACCAACAGTGTAAGAGGGTTCCCTTTTCTCCACACCCTCTCCAGCATTTATTGCTTGTAGACTTTTGGATAGCAGCCATCCTGACTGGCGTGTAATGGTACCTCATTGTGGTTTTGATTTGCATTTCTCTAATAATGAGTGATGTTGAGCATCTTTTCATGTGTTTGTTAGCCATCTGGATGTCTTCTTTGGAGAAATGTCTGTTTAGTTCTTTGGCCCATTTTTTGATTGGGTCGTTTATTTTTCTGGAATTGAGCTGCAGGAGTTGCTTGTATATTTTTGAGATTAATCCTTTGTTGCTTCTTTTGCTATTATTTTCTCCTATTCTGAAGGCTGTCTTTTCACCTTGCTTATAGTTTCCTTTGTTGTGCAAAAGCTTTTAAGTTTAATTAGGTCCCATTTGTTTAGTTTTGCTTTTATTTCCAATATTCTTGGAGATAGGTCATAGAGGATCCTGCTGTGATTTATGTTGGAGAGTGTTTTGCCTATGTTCTCCTCTAGAAGTTTTACAGTTTCTGGTCTTACATTTAGATCTTTAATCCATTTTGAGTTTATTTTTGTGTATGGTGTAAGAAAGTGTTCTAGTTTCATTCTTTTACAAGTGGTTGACCAGTTTTCCCAGCACCACTTGTTAAAGAGGTTGTCTTTTTTCCATTGTTTATCCTTGCCTCCTTTGTCAAAGATAAGGTGTCCATAGGTACGTGGATTTATCTCTGGGCTTTCTATTCTGTTCCATTGATCTATATTTCTGTCTTTGTGCCAGTACCACACTGTCTTGATGACTGTGGCTTTGTAGTAGAGCCTGAAGTCAGGCAGGTTGATTCCTCCAGTTCCATTCTTCTTTCTCAAGATTGTTTTGGCTATTCAAAGTTTTTTGTATTTCATACAAATTGTGAAATTATTTGTTCTAGTTCTGTGAAAAATACCGTTGGTAGCTTGATAGGGATTGCATTGAATCTATAGATTGCTTTGGGTAGTACAGTCATTTTCACAGTATTGATTCTTCCAATCCATGAACACAGTATATTTCTCCATCTATTTGTGTCCTCTTTGATTTCTTTTATCAGTGTTTTATAGTTTTCTATATATAGGTCTTTCGTTTCTTTAGGTAGATATACTCCTAAGTATTTTATTCTTTTTGTTGCAATGGTGAATGGTATTGCTTCCTTAATTTCTCTTTCTGTTTTCTCATTGTTAGTATATAGGGATGCAAGGGATTTATGTGTGTTAATTTTATATCCTGCAACATTACTGTATTCATTAATTAGCTCTAGGAATTTTCTGGTAGAGTCTTTAGGGTTTTCTATGTAGAGGATCATGTCATCTGCAAACAGTGAGACTTTTACTTCTTCTTTTCCTATTTGGATTCCTTTTATTTCTTTTTCTGCTCTGATTGCTGTGGCCAAAACTTCCAAAACTATGTTTAATAGTAGTGGTACTATTTATACTATTTACACTAGTGAGAGTGTAAAATTTGCACAAAGTTTTATGAACTGATGTGTGACACACTAATGACTGACTTATGCTATGCATAAATTAGACAGCAACTTCGAGTGGCTCTGAAATTTCTTTCATTTACTCCAAGAGATTTGATACTTTCACCTACCTTTAATTGGCATAGTAAATGTAATTATACTCATTCTGTTTTAGTGATGAACAAATGAACAGCTCTTAACAAATATGCACAGGAACTGATAGCCTATGGTGAAAGGTGTCGGATTTGTGGTCTCCGAAGAAGATTTAGCTTCAGGTCAAAGGCCCAGGCTTGATCACTCAAGAGGTTTTATGTAGCAGATTTTTCTTAAAGTATAAAAAGGGACAGAGAAAGTTTCTAACATAGACATCAGAAGGGGGACAGAGAGTTCCCCCACTCTCTAGTCTTAGCAAGGCCTTGTATACTTTTACCAGACTCACTCCCATAACACACATCTTAAATTAACAAGATTAGAACCAACAATAGAAAGGTCTTACTAGACTCACTCCCACAATATACATTTTAAGAAGACAGGATTAGTCAGAAGGTTCTCAAGAAGGAGAAACATGCCCTCAAACAGGATAGGTTGTTGTTACATAATCATTGGTACAAAGTTTAAGGAAAAGCATATCCTTGAGCAAGATGAGTAGTTTTCTTGGGCCATCATCAGCTTGGAGCTTAAACAAAAAAAAAGTTTGTCCTTTTCTCCTCCTTGAGAACTCCAGACCCCTATTTCCCCCTCAGGGACTCTGGATCCCTTTCTCCTCCTTGGGGACCCTGGACTTCTTAACAACCTACCTAGGGATGGACTCTCTCAGAACCAAGACTGTTAAATCATGATTGCTGTCTGAACAATACTGATTAAAAATAATTCTTATGTTAGATAAGTGAAACTGTGGGGGAAAAAAAAAACTGAAATACAGTATTTTTAATTGCATAGTCTGGAAATCAGTCTACCATTCATTTAACCATTTAATCATTGAACACATTTTTACAGAATGCTTGTTCTGGATTAGGGAGAAACATAGCCAGTGGGAACAAAGGAAACAGTAACTCTCTTGAAGTACAGTTTTTTTAATATTCACAGTTTTAAATATTGAAAATATTTTAAAATATTCTGAATATTTTTAAAAAGCAATAAATAATTTTGATACATACCACAAACCAACACAATATTGAAAACAATTATATTTCAATTAAAATAAATGAATTTATTTTAAATTTTTTTAATTAATAAATTGGCATTACTGTTATCAGAATTACAAGGCACAGCTCTGTTGAACATTTTATTGGAATAGTTACCATGGTAAGAAACATATTTAGACAAAGCATTTAGAAAAATAATGCTGATAGGAAGTAGTCAGCTTTCAATTAAGCTGGCAGTCAAGTTTCATAGTGATTTTGAATTTCAGGAAATCACATAAATAAGATAGTGGGAGGAGTAAGTTGGAATCTTGTTAGGTAGTTAATCTCAAAAAGAGGTGACACTTTGGCCCAGTTTTGGTTTCATCTGCATGACTGTAACATAACAAAGCCTGAAGGACTGTCCCTGTTCCCGCTCTACCCTGGCTAATCCTCTTATGTTACCCTCTGGGCACTGAATAAATTACAGCTAATCTACAAACAACTGGAGGATCTATGCAATTTCAGCTTTCAAAAGCAGAGAGAGAACATTTTTCTAGGGAGATGACAAGTAAGGAATAATGAAAAACATTCTACAATGTCTTTTTTTTTTTTTTTTAAGATGAAACTATATATTTTGGCCACAGCAAAGGTTTCAGGGGAGGAAAAAAACAAAACAAAACACTGAAGAACACAGTTTACTTGGTCATGGGTAAATGTAAATATTCTGTTCCTTTAAATGTTAAAAGAAGAAAAATGTCCATCTCAGAGAAAGGAGTTGATTGGACTGATACAGATGTCACTGATGAAGGTGGGTGTCAGATATCTTCCTGAGATGGCAAAGCTGCGTCCACATCAAAAGAAAAACTAGTCACTTAAATGTTGACAGCTGGGATAGAAACATTTCCAAACCCCCCAAAAAAAGTCTACCCCTGTTGGAATTATTTAGGACTCTGGGTGCCTCCCACATCCACATTTAGCTCAGGGATTATTGAGCTAATCATCAGGATTCAGTCATAAGGTCCAAGACAAACACTCTACTATTAATAGAATTCTAGGCTATAGTGATTTGAAACATGACATTTTCACATGCTAATCATCTCTACATCTTTTTTATCTTTTGAAACTGCCTATATCTGTTCTTTGCCTGCTTTCGAATAAGAGAGTTGCCTTTTTAATTGCTGTTGAAGTGTTAAAGGGCTTCCCTGGTAGCTCAGCTGGTAAACAATCCACCTGCAGTGTGGGAGACCTGGGTTCAATCCCTGGGTCTGGAAGATCCCTGGAGAAGGGAACAGCTAGCCACTCCAGTGTTCTGGCCTGGAGAATTCTATGGATTGTATAGTACATAGGGTTGCAAAAAGTTGGACACAACTGAGTGACTTTCACTTGAAGTGTTAGACCTCTTTACATTCTAAGAGTGTTAAATGTATTCCTAATAAGAACTTGCAAATTACTTCCTTCATTTACTGTTAACATTTTAATAATGCTTACTATGATTTTATTCATAAACATTCTATGAATTTTCATTTTTTATATATTCAGAGTTAGTAACCACTTTCTTCACTATTTCTGCCATTGATGTCTCGTTTTTTCTTCTCTACTGAGCTTATATAAATATTCATCTATTTTTAAAGAGATAAATATTAACCTCAACTTTTTCAGAATGTTTTAACTTATGTTTAATAAACTTATTTATTAACTTAATGACTTAGCATTAACCTTTAAATCTATTTCAAATTGCTTTTTAATGAAATGAGATGAGATTCTAATTTATTTCTTAAGGGTAGACTGTTATCAATTAGACAATTCTCTCAACTATGATTTACAGTGTAACCATTATAATATGATAAGTGTATTTCAGTTTTGTCTGGACTGTTCTATTCTACTGTCTCATGCCTGTACTAGGATGTTTAAAAACTTTGAACTTGTAGAAAAGAGTTTTAATGTTTGATAATGTATATTATACTTTCTTGATATTTGAGTTGAACTACTCATGTTGTGTGAGTCACTCAGTCATGTCTGATTCTTTGCAACCCTATGGACTGTAGCCCACCAGGCTCCTCTGTCCATGAATTCTCCAGGCAATAATATTAGAGTGGGTAGCCATTTCCTTCTCCAGGAGATCTTCTCAACCCAGGGATCAAACCCTCAGATCAATTCAGTCACTCAGTTGTGTCCGACTCTTCACAACCCCATGAACCGCAGCACACCAGGCCTCCCTGTCCATCACCAACTCCCAGAGTTTAAGCAAACTCATGTCCATTGAGTCAGTGATGCCATCCAACCATCTCATCCTCTATCATCCCCTTCTCCTCCCGCCTTCAATCTTTCCCAGCATCAGGGTCTTTTCCAATGAGTTAACTCTTCGCATCAGGTGGCCAAAGTATTGGAGTTTCAGCTTCAACATCAGTCCTTCCAATGAACACTCAGGACTCATTTCCTTTAGGATGGACTGGTTGGATCTCCTTGCAGTCCAAGGGACTCTCAAGAGTCTTCTCCAACACCACAGTTCAAAAAGCATCAATTCTTCAGCACTCAGTTTTCTTTATAGTCCAACTCTCACATCCATACATGACCACTGGAAAAACCATAGTCTTGATTAGATGAACCTTTGTTGGCAAAGTAATGTCTCTGCTTTTTAATATGCAGTCTAGGTTGGTCATAACTTTTCTTCCAAGGAGTGAGCACCTTTTTATTTCATGGCTGAAGTCACCATCTGCAGAGATTTTGGAGCCCCCCAAAATAAAGTCTGCCACTGCTTCCACTGTTTCTCCATCTATTTGCCATGAAGTTATGGGACAAGATGCCATGATCTTTGTTTTCTGAATGTTGAGCTCTAAGCCAACTTTTTCACTCTCCTCTTTCACTTTCATTAAGAGGCGCTTTAGTTCTTCACTTTCTGCAATGAGGGTGGTGTCATCTGCATATCTGAGGTTATTGATATTTCTCCCAGCAATCTTGATCCCAGCTTGTGTTTCATCCAACCCAGCGTTTCTCATGATGATCAAACCCTGGTCTCCCGTATTTCAGGCAGATTCTTTATCGTCTTGAGGTGTAATTTGTATATATTGAACTTCACATCTTTAAAGTGTACAATCTGATATTTGAAATAAACTTCCACAAAATCATGACCATAATGCAAGTAATTTGTATGTTCCTCATCTTCCCCTCACCCACCGCCAAATTCCCTCATGCCTCTTTGTAAGACTTTTTGTCTTTCCAGTCCAACTAGTCTTCACTCAATCTTTGGACAACAATTGATCTATTTTCCCTCTGTTATGATAGATAAGGTTTGAATATTTTAGAACTTTATTTAAAACTAATCATTTAGAATATAATATTTGCAATGGAGCTTTATATCTTGCTCTTTTCATTTATCATAATCATGCTTAGACCCATATAAATTATTGCATGCATCAATAGTTCATTATTTTTGTTGCATATTATTCTGTTTTCTTTCTACACTAGAATTTGTATATCCATTCACTTGATGGATATTTAGGTTGTTTCCAATTTGAGGTTATTACAGATAAAGTTGTTTTGATATTTATGTACAAGTATTTGTGTGAACATATGATTATGTTTCCTTTGGTAAATACCTTGGAGAGAAAATTGTTGGATTTCTCAGAAAACTCTAAAAGTATGTCTAAGGTTGTTTTGCCATTTTACATTCCTACCACTGGTGTATATGTTCTTTGCGGAAGAACCTATTCAAGTCTTTCTATGTTCTGGATACAAGTTCTTTATTAGACATATTATTTGCAAGCACTTTTTATCATTTTGTTCTTTGTTCTTTGTTTGCATATTCTATTAACAGTGTTTTGCAGAGTGAACATTTTGAATTTGAATGAAATCTAAAAAATACTTGAGATTACTAATTTTTTCTCAAATGTTGTTTCCTTGAGTTTTATAGTTTAACATTTATTTGTACAATGTATTTTGAGTTAATCTTTCAGTATAAAATATATTAAGGTTTATTGTTTTGCATATGGAAGCCCAATTGTTCCAGCGTCATCTGAAAAAAAAACACTGGTCTTTCTCCATTGAATTACCTTTGACTTTTGTCAAAAATCTATTAAACATATATGTAAGGATCTATTTTTGAACAACCTGCTTCTTTATAGTGATTTTGTCTATCTATGCCAGTATCACAATGACTTAACTACTGATGCTTTAAAATAGATAGTTAAAGTCCTTCAACTTTATCCTTACTTTTCAAAACTCTTTTTGGCTATTCTAGATCCTTTGAATTTTCACATAAATCTTATTATCAACTTGTCAATCACCAATCCTCAAAAAATAAAAACAAAATAATAAATAAAAAAATCTCCTGGGATTTTGATTGGAATTGCAGGAAGGAGAAGTGCTATCTTAATAGTATTTAGTTTTTGGATACATTTACTAAAAACAAGACAGCAAATACCAAATGGAGTCACTTTGGCTAAACCCCACATAACCAAACTGAGACTTACAGTTTCAGATCTTCCAGAAATGGAACCTTAAACCAGGCAATTGGGAATCACCTAGTCAGCACTAATTAGATAATCTGCCTGATAAATCCCTGTCATCCTCTGAAAAGAAAGTGACTTTGTCATAACCAATACCCTTTTTTGCCTATAATAAGTTGATTCCACTCCTTTCCATTTCATTTTATAAAACACCTCAGAGCACCTTTCCATGTGCTAGATTGGATGCTGCTCAATTCACAACCTGTTGAATGAAGCCAATAAGATTTTTAAGGTTTACTCAGTTGAATATTGTTTTTTTAACATTTCGCATTTCTCTTTCCCCCACTTATTTATATATTGGGCTTCTTTTAACATATTTTGCAGGTTTCACTTTGCAATCTTGAACATTTTTCCTTAAATTTATCCCAAATGTCATATTTCTTACGGTGATGTAAATGGTAATTTCCATTTCTATTTCTGGCTCTTTGCGACCCCATGGACTGTAGCCTGCCAGGCTCCTCTATCCATGGAATTCTCTAGGCAAGAATACTGGAGTGGGTAGCCATTCCTTCTCCAGGGGATCTTCCCAACCCAGGGATAGAACCCAGGTCTCCTGCACCATAGGCAAATTCTTTATCTTCTGAGCCACCAGGGAAGCCCAATAAAACTGAAGTGGGTAGCCTATTCCTTCTCCAGGGGATCTTCCTGACCCAGGGATTGAACTGGGGTCTCCTGCATTCCTTCCTTGCAGGCAGATTCTTTATCAGCTAAACTAGCAAGGCCTTATTCCTAGTAAACAGAGATAAAATTGATTTTTCCATCTTAATATTATATCTTGAAACCCTGCTAATGTTATTTATTTCTAGTAGCTTTTCTTTGTACACTCTTTAGGATTTTCTGCATAGATGATCAACTGTTCTGCAAGTAGAGATTTAGTTCTTGGTGTCAAATACGGGTGAATTTATTTATTTTTATTACTTAATTACACTGGCAAGATCTTCTATTAATGGTTGAAAGTTGAACAGAAGTAAACAGAACAATTATTCTACTCCTATTTCTAGTTTTAGGTTTAAAACAGTCAATATTTTAGCATGTGAATATGATATTAATTACAAAGTGTTTTTGTAGCTGTCCCTGCTCAAACTGAGGAATATCCATTCTGTTTCAAATTTGCTGAAATATATTACTGGGAACAGATTTTGAATTCTTCTTAAATGCTTCTTCTGCATCTACTGGAATGATCATGTATTTTGTTTTGTTCTCACCTTATTTATATGGTGAGTTACATGATAATAATTGTAGTTTTGTGTTTCCATTTGCAGTTGTATCAATTTTTGCTTTATTTACTTGATGCTCTTCCCAGGTGGTGCTAGTGGTAAAGAATCCATATGCCAGTGAAGGACACAAGACACGCAAGTCCAATGCCTGGCTCAAGAAGATACCCTGAAGGAGAGCATGGCAACCCACTCCAGTGTTCTTGTCTGGAGAATCCCGTGAACAGAGGAGCCTGGTGGGCTATAGTCCCTGGGGTGGTAAAGTGTCAGACACAACTTAGTGACTGAGAATATATGCACTTCTTGAACAATATGATCACTCTATTAATATCCCTAGCAACCTTTTTTGTGCCTAAATCTACTTTGATATTAATAAACTACTTCTTCTTCTGATCAATATTAGAAGGTAATCTCTTTTCTATTTTACTTTCTTTTCAACAATATATTAACTTTTCCTCACTTTTTCAAGGGCATTTTGGAATATAAGTTAAAGAAACTAGGCTGTATCGCTTTTCTCCATCCATTGAATCATGTACCACTTAGTTTCAGTATCCTTACTTGTAAGAATAAATAATAATTTGGAGACTCCCTGGCTATCTGCCTAATTTACAAATGAAGACAAAGCCCTAAAGACATTATGCAACATATTTATAAGAATTCAGGATTCCTGACCCACAGACTAATACTACTCTCATTATTATAGAATCCTACCACATATCAGCAAAAATATGCATATGTAGATTATCTGTGTTATAGACAACTCTTTATTGATTGAATTCCCATTATGTTTGATATATTTATAAATTACATTTGTGATAACTAAGTTAATAAATGAAAATGGTGAAAAAACAAGGAGTGTTTGTAAATTTAGGTAGGAAAGATAAGATTAATACATATACTATAAATTCATATAGGTTTTTCTAGAGGTGAGCTGAAATATACTCTATAAACCTTAAGGAATTATAATAAAAAAAACTGTAGTAAAGATGAAATGTATGTGTGTGTAAATTAACATTTATGATACATTAATATGTATTTTTATATATATGAACATATGTACATTTCATAAATATTATGTTAATATTTATATTATATTGACATCCATTATGGAGAAAGACATGGACAGAGAAGCCTGGTGGGCCACAGTCCAGAGGGTCGCACAGAGTTGTACACAACTGAAGCAACTTAGCATGCATGCACACATGACATTTATTATGTTTTTATATGTGTTTTATATATGTTTTGCACAGGTGCTATATATGTGGCATTTATAAATGTGCCAGGTGGAACTATTAGTGATGATAAAAAATTGAAAATGTTTTATCTTATAGACACAGTAATAGATCCTGTGTAATACAAGCAACATAATCCATCATTCCCATGTTTTTTCAGTATTTTCATGGTATGTTCTTTCACCCATCATTCTTATAATTCATGATTTATATTCTTTTATACAATTTTTTGCTACATGTAAGCCAATAGCATAATCTATAGTAACTTTTATGCTTTAGCAATTATTACATTCTGAGTAAAGGTTATATGAAGAAAAAAGGGGAAGCTACCCCTTATTTTAGCACCCAAAGAAAATAATCATGAAGGCTTTATTCTATTTTCTCAGTTTTTTATATAATATGATGCTAGTGTATTTATACTTACATATATAGAATTGCATATCCCAATTTCCACTGTTTTCTCTTTCATATAGTATTATAATATTCTTAGTATTCTTCACATAGGCATAGTCTCCTTAATTTCTTTTTTTTTTTTAACTTTTTTTTTTTCATTTATTTTTATTAGTTGGAGGCTAATTACTTTACAGTATTGTAGTGGTTTTTGCCATACATTGACATGAATCAGCCATGGATCTACATGTGTTGTCCATCCCGAATCCCCCTCCCACCTCCCTCTCCACCCGATTCCTCTGGGTCTTCCCAGTGCACCAGGCCCGAGCACTTGTCTCATGCATCCAACCTGGGCTGGTGATCTGTTTCACCCTAGATAATACACGTTTCGATGCTGTTCTCTCGAAACATCCCACCCTCGCCTTCTCCCACAGAGTCCAAAATTCTGTTCTGTACATCTGTGTCTCTTTTCCATTTTGCATATAGGGTTATCATTACCATCTTTCTAAATTCCATATATATGTGTTAGTATGCTGTAATGGTCTTTATCTTTCTGGCTTACTTCTGTGTAATGGGCTGCAGTTTCATCCATCTCATTAGAACTGATTCAAATGAATTCTTTTTTTTTATTTTTTATTTTCATTTATTTTTATTAGTTGGAGGCTAATTACAATATCGTAGTGGTTTCTGTCATACATTGACCTGAATTAGCCATGGATTTACATGTGTTCCCCATCCCTATCCCCCCTCCCACCTCCCTCTCCACCCGATCCCTCTGGGTCTTCCCAGTGCACCAGGCCCGAGCACGTGTCTCATGCATCCAGCCTGGGCTGGTGATCTGTTTCACCCTAGATAATACACATGTTTCGATGCTGTTCTCTCGAAACATCCCACCCTCGCCTTCTCCCACAGAGTCCAAAAGTCTGTTCTGTACATCTGTGTCTCTTTTCCATTTTGCATATAGGGTTATCATTACCATCTTTCTAAATTCCATATATATATGTTAGTATACTGTAGTGGTCTTTATCTTTCTGGCTTACTTCACTCTGTATAATGGGCTCCAGTTTCATCCATCTCATTAGAACTGATTCAAATGTATTCTTTTTAATGGCTGAGTAATATTCCATGGTGTATATGTACCATAGCTTCCTTATCCATTCATCTGCTGATGGGCATCTAGGCTGCTTCCATGTCCTGGCTATTATAAACAGTGCTGCGATGAACATTGGGGTGCATGTGTCTCTTTCAGATCTGGTTTCCTCAGTGTGTATGTCCAGAAGTGGGATTGCTGGGTCATATGGCAGTTCTATTTCCAGTTTTTTAAGAAATCTCCACACTGTTCTCCATAGTGGCTGTACTAGTTTGCATTCCCACCAACAGTGTAGGAGGGTTCCCTTTTCTCCACACCCTCTCCAGCATTTATTGCCTGTAGACTCTGGATAGCAGCCATCCTGACTGGCATGTAATGGTACCTCATTGTGGTTTTGATTTGCATTTCTCTGATAATGAGTGATGTTGAGCATCTTTTCATGTGTTTGTTAGCCATCTGTATGTATGTCCTTAATTTCTAAGGATTGAATTATAGTCTATATAATACTGACTTTATGCTGTTCCATAATCAATTTCCTATTTCTAGACATTTAGTCATTGATTTCTTCCAATGTTTCAATATCATATGTAATACTTAGGTTAAAACTCTGTAGATTTTTGTTTTAAATCAAATTACCAACAACTGTTAGATCATAGAAAAACAAGGGAATTCCAGAAAAACATCTACTTCTGCTTCATTCACTACAGAGCTAAAGACTTTTACTCTGTGAATCACAACAACCTGGGGAAAGTTCTTAAAGAGATGGGAATACCACACAGACCACCTCACCTGCCTCCTGAGAAACCTGCATGCAGGTCAAGAAGCAACAGTTAGAACCAGAAATGGAACAATGAACTGGTTCCAAATTGGGAAAGGAGTATGTCAAGGCTGTATATTGTCACTCTGCTTATTTAACTTATATGCAGAGTACATCATGCAAGATGCCCAGCTAGATGAATCACAAGCTGGAGACAAGATTGTCAGGAGAAATATCAATACCTCAGATATAAAGATGACACCACCCTAATGGCAGAAAGTGAAGAGGAACTAAAGAACCTCTTGATGAAGGTGAAAGAGGAGAGTGAAAGAGCTGGCTTAAAATTCAAGATTCAGAAAACTAAGATCATGGCATCCATTCCCATCACTTCATGGCAAATAGATAGGGAAACAATGGAAACAGTGACAAACTTTATTTTCCTGAGTTCCAAAATAACTGCAGTCACCCAGGAAGTTAAAAGACACTTGCTCCTTGGAAGGAAAGCTATGACAAATCTAGACCGTGTGTTAAAAAGCAGAGACATCACTTTGCCGACAAAGGTCCATATATTCAAAGCTATGGTTTTTTCAGTAGTTATGCACAGATGTGAGAGTTGGACCACAAAGCAGGCTGAGCACCAAAGAATTGATGCTCTTGAAATGTGGTACTGGAGAAGACTCTTGAGAGCCCTTTGGACTGCAAGAAGAATAAACCAGTCAATCCTAAAGGAAATCAACCCTGAATATTCATTGGAAGGACTGATGCTAAAGCTGAAGCTCCAACACTTTGGCTATCTGATGCGAGAGCTGATTCTTTGGAAAGACACTGATGCTGGGAAAAACTGAGGGCAGGAGGAGAAGGGGGTGACAGAGGGCAAGACAGTTGGTTGTCATCATTGACTCAATGGACATGAGTCTGGGCAAACTCCAGAAGACAGTGAAGGACAGGGAAGCCTGTTGTGCTATAATCTATGGAGTTGCAAAGAGTCAGACATGACTGACTGAACAACAAAAACTTAGGATGGAATAGTATCATTTTTTTGGTTTTTCTGGATATATATTATCAAATTTGATTTCAAAGTGATTATTCTGATTTACAGCTTCAACAGTAATGTTTGAGATTTTCCATCTCTCCACACTACAATAATGAATATTAACTGTATTTGGTCATCTAGCTTGGTACTGAAAATGATGAATGCATTTTTTTGGATACTATTGAGGCTAAGCATTTTTTTTTCATTAGATCATTTTCTTATTTTAATATCTTTACATTTTATCTATTGTCTTTAGAGCCATCCCTTAACTCTATTATCAATACATATAACAACACAATTTATTGCTTAGTAGTTAGCTATTCAAATCTAGAAATATGGTTCAAGTTCGTAAAGAAACCCTAATTTACATGGCAATAGGCACATGAACACATAGAACTGCAAGGTACAATCAGAAAGTAACTTTAATTCCCACCCTTGCCTTCTCCCAACACATGCATTCAAAACCATTTTGTAAAGTGAACTATTTCTGCCATTTGGGTGAAACTCTACCCAGGTACACTAACATTCTTGTCACTCTTCGTTAGTAAAAAGTCCTTCAGTGACTTCGAGTGATAAAAGCAACCTCACATAAATATGATTCACAATTCCATGCAATATTCAAAATTCTGAATTCTCATTTAAAGGTAAAACTTTTCTGTACCTGTTCTGACATGCCCCAGGTAGGAAGTTTGCAGAAGGAAAGTAGTACAGATTGGCCTGCCTCCACTAGGATTGAAGTTGAGGTGTGCATTACAAGAGAAAGAGATAATTTAGCAGGCTGCTTAAGGGCATTGACATGAACCAGATCACCCAGGAAGGAAGGTCAGCTCTGACATTTACTAAATCTATGACCTTGATAAAATATTTCCTCTTATTAGATGGTTGTCTGGATCAAATAACTCAGTGAATATAGAACATTTAAAAGAATGCCCAGAAGAGGAGTTGTTGCCTATGGATTCGTTATTTCCTATCATTCACTCCTGTAGACATCACCTGTCCTGCCTAGTAAGCCATTAATACATGTTCCCTGGAGGGTTGGGACAGATACTGGGAGGTAGAAGGGAGAGATTCATTAGGACAGAAAATACATGTGATGTAAAGCAATTTGATTTTCACTTATTCTGTCCGTGGTAAATGTTTAAAGCTGACTTTTGCTTTTGTGGGGTTTATATGGCTTTTTCAATGAGCATGTAACTAAAAGTCTCTCGCTACACCTTTCTTGATGCAGGCAAAATGCATCTTGTCAACACAATCATCACAGAGCTTCCAGCCTTTTCCTTTCATGGTTTCATTGCCCTTCTTCCTTACCACTTTGGAGAGTAATTGTAAATGACCCCAGGTTGGCTTTTGTGTTTACTTGGTCCATACTTAGTCATTACATACAAATATATCTGACCTGTAGACCATGGGACTGCAGTAACTTCTCAAAACATACCTCTCTGCCTTTTTGCCACAAACTGCATTAGCTATTACTCGCCTACAGACGTTTTATTCAACGAGTGTCATTGATTGGTCAATCCGATGTTACCCAAATAACAGAGGTTATATCGTGGCACAGTTGGTAAAGAATCTGCCTGCAAATGCAGGAGACACAAGAGATGTGGGTTCGATTCCTGGGTCAGGAAGATCTCCTGGAAGAGGATATGGCAATCCATTCCAGTAATCCTGCTTGAAAAATCCCATGGACAGAGGAGTCTGGCAGGCTACAGTCCATGGGGTCAAGAAGAGCTGGACAAGATTAAACATGAACACATGCATGTACAGCTGTCCAAATGGCCATGTTTCTAGAACTTTATCTATTTCTTCTAGGTTGTCCAATTTGTTCACAAGTAGCTATATAATTTTTACGACTTTTTTGTATCTTTGTAGTATCAGTAGTTATTTCTCTTCTTTCATTTCTTATTTTGTTTATTTGGGCCTTTTGTTATTGTTGTTCTTGATGAGCCTAGCTAAGGTTTATCAATTTTGTTTATCTTTTTAAAAAACTAGTTCCTGATTTTATTGATGTTTTCTATTAATTTTTATCTCTGTTTCCTCTCTGATCTTAGTATTTCCTTTGTTTTGCTGACTTTGGGCTCTATTTGTTCTTGTTTTTCTAGTTCTTTTAGGTAGCAGGTTAAGTTATTTGAGAATTTTCTTATTTCTTGTGGAAGGCTTATATTGCTATAAACTGTCTTTGAACTGCTTCTGCTGTATCCCGCAGATTATAGAATGTTGAATTTTCACTTTCTTTTGTCATGAGATATTTTCTGATTTTCCTTTTGATTTCTTCATTGACCCTTTGCTTTTTAGTAGAATATCATTGGTCTCTATATACTATTGCCCCCCCCCCCCATTTTTCTTTCTCTAGTTGATTTTTAGCCTTATACCATTGTGACTGGAAAAAAATATTTGATATAATTTCTATCCTCTCAAACTTCTTGAGATTTGTTTTCTGGCCTAGCACATTATCTCTCCCAGAGAACATTCCATGTGCACTTGGAAAAGAATGTATATTCTCTTGTTCTTAAATATATTGTCCTGTCGGTATCTATTAAGTATAGCTGGTCTATTGAAGATCATTGTTACCTTATCAATTTTCTGTCCAATCTATCTATTGATGTAAGTGAGGTGTTAAACTCCCCTACTATTATTGTATTATTGTCAAATTCTCTTAAGTCTGTTCAGTTCAGTTCAGTTGCTCAGTAGTGTCCTACACTTTGCAACCCCATGCACTGCAACACGCCAGGCTTCCCTGGCCATCACCAAATCCAACAGCTTGTTCAAACTCATGTCTACTGAGTTGGTGATGCCATCCAGCCATCTCATCCTATGTTGTCCCCTTCTTCTCCTGCCTTCAATCTTTCTCAGCATCAGGGGCTTTTCCAAAGAGTCAGTTTTTCACATCAGGGGGCCAAGGTCTTGGAACTTCAGCATCAGTCCTTCCAACGAATACTCAGGACTAATTTCCATTAGAATGGACTGGTTTGATCTCCTTGCAGCCCAAGGGACTCTCAAGAGCTCTCCCAAGGAACTCTCAAGAACTCTCCAACACCACAGTTCAGAAGCATCAGTTCTTCAGTGCTCAGCCCTCTTTATGGTCCAACTTTCACATTCATACATGACTGGAAAAACCATAGTTTTGGCTAGACAGACCGTTGTCAACAAAGTAACGTCTCTTGCTTTTTAATTTGCTGTCTAGGTTGATCAAAGCTTTTCTTCCAAGGAGCAAGCATCTTTTAATTTCATGACTGCAATTAAAAATCTGTTAGTATTTCCTTTATATATTTAAGTGCTACTGTATTGAGTGGGTATATGCCAATGAGTATAATATACTCTTCTTGTATTGATCCCTTTATCTTTATATAATGTCTTTTTTCTTTCTTTCTTCAAGGCTTTATTTTAAAGTCCACTTTGTCAGTGGTGAATATTGCTTACCCTCATTTTCTTGTCATTTCCCTTTGCATGAACTATTATTTTCCATGCAATCAGTTTTAGTCTCTGTGTGTCTTTTGCCTTGAGTCTCTTGTAGGCAGCATACCGAAGCTTCTTGGGGTTTGTGGGGTTGGAGATGGAGAAGTTAGAGTTATCCCTGGGTGTGAGGCAGAACTTCCTCTATGCTCAGTGGCCATCACCAACCTATCAGTGGTTGGCTCTGATTCCAAATTGCTGGAACAAAAGTCCTGAGGGCTTGGCTCTATTCTTTTTATATGTGTTTTTCCTTTCTCTGCTGGAGAAGGAAATGGCAACCCACTCCAGTATTCTTGCCTAGAAAATCCCATGGACGGAGAAGCCTGGTGCAGGCTACTGTCCAAGGGGTCGCAAAGAGTCAGACATGACTGAGCGACTTCACTTCACTGCAGGATCCTTTGAGATTTGTTTTTTCCTGTCATTTTATTCAAAGAATATCTCAGAAAATGTTACATTTAAAAATGAATTCATCAGAATGGCAGCCACCAAAAAGTCTACAAACAATAAATGCTGGAGAGGATGAGAAAAGGGAAAACTCTTACACTGTTGGTGGGAATGCAAACTAGTACAGTCACTATGGAAAACAGTGTGGCGATTCCTTAAAAACCTGGAAATAGAACTGCCATATGACCCAGCAATCCCACTGCTGGGCATACACACCGAGGAAACAAGAATTGAAAGAGACACATGTACCCCCATGTCCATTGCAGCACTGTTTATAATAGCCAGGACATGGAAGCAACCTAGAGGTCCATCAGCAGATGAATGGATAAGGAAGTTGTGTGGTACATATACACAATGGAATATTACTCAGCTATAAAAAAGAACATATTTGAGTCAGTTCTAATGAGGTGGATGAAACTGGAGCCTATTATACAGAGTGAAGTCAGAAAGAGAAACACAATACAGTATATTAATGCATATATATGGGATTTAGAAAGATGGTAACAATGATCCTATATGCAAGATAGCAAAAGAGACACAGATGTAAAGAACAGACATTTGGACTCTGTGGGAGAAGGTGAGGGTGGGACAATATGAGAGAATAGCATTTAAACATGTATGTTACCATATGTAAAATAGATAACCAGTACAAATTCAATACATGGATCAAGGCACCCAAAGCTGGTGCTCTGGGATAACCCAGAGGGAGGGGGTGGGGAGGGAGGTGCAAGTGGGGTTCAGGATGGTGGGACACATGTACAGCCATGGATGATTCATGTAGATGTACGGCAAAAACCACCACAATATTGTAGAGTAATTACCCTCCAGAAAAATAAATAAATACATTTTTTTTAATGAATTCAAACTTCAGGATGTTACATCCATTCATTTATCGGGTTCTTTGTCTTTAATGACCTTCTACTAAAAACAAAAATGTATATAATGTCCCTTTACTTCTTCACTTCCAATCATTTGTCTGAGAAAAAGCTGTCTAGGCAAATTTCAAGCTTACTGCCTACATACACAGCAAAATAATATCTGGCAGTCCAAGTAAATAATAAAATGACCTTTTATCACCAATGGAAACCTGCATCCAGTTCTGAACTTAGCAACCACAGTGAGATGGGGAGAAGGAAATTACTATACAGAAATGCAAGTGAGAGGATAATAATCACATTCATGAAAAATAATTGAGACTAGAACTAGAAATTTTAGGTGAGTGAAAAAAATATTGAGGGAGTTACACAAAAATAGAGTTTAAATACTAAGTTATTTTTAGTAAGAACAATGAAAATGGATTT
The DNA here is from genome assembly GCF_019320065.1 of Cervus canadensis. Lineage (NCBI taxonomy): Eukaryota > Metazoa > Chordata > Mammalia > Artiodactyla > Cervidae > Cervus > Cervus canadensis. The sequence goes on along the minus strand of NC_057402.1, from coordinate 29,706,341 downwards.
TTATATATCTACTAAGGAACAAGCAATGGTCAGAGGCATGATTCATAATTTGTAGAACAGGTAGATTCATAATGGGAGTTGGAATTATTGATACAGTGGGGATTGGGAATTTATTGCTTACAAAAGAATATTCATTATCCTGAGGTGGATTGTTTCTACCATCAGAAGGGAAGATTGAATATAAAATAATTCAAATACAAACTTTTTCCATCTATGCAATTTGTTTCATGAACTTACATAATTTATTCACTTTTAAGAGCCCCACTGTTGCTTTTACTCGTGAAAATTCTTCCACTATATATTTTTTAATTTATTTTACTGTACAATATTGTATTGGTTTTGCCATACATTGACTTGAATCTTCCATGGGTGTTAAGATCTAATGGCCCATCCAGGACTAAATATTCATTCTGTGTATATTACAGCATGTACTTTCATTTCAGTAGTTTCTTATATAAAACTTATATAGAATTTCAGTAGTTTCTTATATAGAAAAGTATCTTTACGTGCAGGTAAAAATTTTAAATGCATATGATTTTCCTTTTTACTAACAATTTTCTCAGCAAATGTCACAAGGAATTGTCAAATATCTTGTTAAACATATACCATCATTAATAAAATACCTAATGATCCTGCCTTAATATAAAATTCTAAGAAAAGCACTGTTACAACAACTCTAAAGAAAGTCCTCAACACTTCAATCTCAATTATTACTCTATTAAATTGTTTATTTTTCTATTAGACTAAACCTAATACAGTCCTTCAAGCCTATCCTCTTGATAATTTTCTGTTTTGGACATTAACACTTATTTAAGATCACTATAGTATTTTAAAAATCTTTTGAAAGGTTTTTAAAAAGTTCTTTTTCTCTGTAAATTGAAGACTTTCAAAAACATTTTTGTGAAAAATTCAGTGATACCTAACTAAATCAGAATTCAACCAAACAGAATATCAAATCATTTCATCAAAAGTCTTCAAAGAAAGAAAAAGTATTTCTCAAAATACATTTAAAATCTAGCAATAATATGGAACATAAAAGGTTTAGTTCAGGCTGACATGAACCACATAGACCTTGTCTAACTAGAACACCATAATGATAATTGATATTTAAACTGAGAGCCTAAAGGCACAATAATCTCCTACAAAATTAAACAATGCTTTTATTATCTTCATCTTATTACTCTTATTTAGACTAATAAAATTTTGTAACATTTAAAACACGAGAGTTTCCAACTAGAAAGCCATCACCAAAAAACAAAATTTAAAAGAATATTTTATCCACTAAGAATTTTGAATAACTAAAACTGTATTGTAACATATTAAAGTTTAGTTTAAAATCATCACAACTATAGTTTGTACTTCCATTGTTAGAATAAAGCCTTGGTTCTTGAGTTCCAATTTTTTTTTCTTTCCCATTTATGCTTTGTAATTCTTTTCAAAATTTTAGCTATCTCCACATAAGTCTGAGAAGAAAGGCTACCAAATATTGATATGTTCATCAGATGATCAGAAGCATAATATATCTGTGCAGACCACCACCCAGCAGCAATGATATTGCATAGGTCTAGGAAGACATTTGGCTGGTCCGTCTATTTCCAGTCTCCACTGACATCCTTGCCACAGTTTCTGTGCTAAACACTAAAGAACAAATAGCCTCCTTCTGCCCTACCTCCTTTCTGTCCTTCCTATTTGTTAGTGATCTACCTTGGAATGAAAACCAAATAATCGAGCCTCCTCTGTGTCTTAAATAATTAGATTCATTATGAAAGTCTTAGGGTACTTCCCAAAGTTATAAACCATGAGGCAAATCATGAGCTTTTCAGTGATGTCTTTCTTGGCACCTCAGAGGTATTATTTCCTATCAAATTAACATGTCAAAGATTTTTAGTAATATTGAATTAATAAAACCTGGAACAGAAGTTATCACTCTATGAACTGCTTGTTGGGAGGCTGATCAATTTCATAGACATAGTTTCTGAGAATGTTTTTCTAATTGAAAGTAATAACCTCCAAATAAATAGGCTATCTATTCTTAATTTATTAACAATATTTTTAGAGATACTAAATTAAAAATTTTTGCTTGATCATGTTTTAGAATGGGAAGAAAAACATGCATGATGAAAAATATAGCCATTTGAATAAAGAATGAAAAAAATCACATGACAAAAGATGGCCCTACATTTGGATGATGTATACTTTTACTCAAATTCAGACTACCCATGTAAACGATCCAAAGTTGAAAACTCTGCCACATGGCAAATATTTGACCAACTCCTGAGCAGGCAACCAGCCAGCCCAGCAGATGGACATGAGAGGATCCAGCCTAAGATGAACTTGCTTCTTGCCCAGCAGCCATGAAGTGTGTATTAAGGCCATTATTCCCTGATGAAAATCTCAAAACATCTGTTTATTTGGGGCTGCTGTTTCACCAGATGGAACTTTGTAACAACCACTGAAATAACTGATACTTTGATGACTTTCTAGATGATCAGAGAGCATGTTTTATGGCTGCATGTTGAGATGAAGATAAGCAGTCTTATTTAGGACTCTTTCACATAAGTCTTTCTAAAAATAACACAGAATACAACTTAATATTTATTTAGTGACTTTCATTACTATTTCACCTTCATTAATGTGACTGTTCCTTTTAGTTCTCAAAAACTATTATTGTTAGGAGTAAGCACAATAAAAGCCTGACATAGCTGAATGCATATACCTATTACAATGTTTCTCAAAAATGTCAAATTATTCAGTGTTGTTTGGACCTACCAGTTACCCAATCCATTAAATTAAGCAAGAGTCCCCAGCTATAACCACCTATATGTGCCCAACTCTAAATTCTGTAGTTATGACTACTGTGAAGATAAATGAGGTTGGAAATGTATCACGCCCCCTGTGTATAGGCCTCAGCTGAATCTCTGGCCATTTGCCTCACTAATAGCAGAGTAACTCTACTGTTCTTGAACCCATTATTTTTTGTAATATCCAAGGAAATGAACATTAAGAAATGGTTTCCTGGATTGAACTAGGAACTACAAATCAGTTCAGTCTTAATGTTTTGGGGTTACCATAATGTTTTAAAATCCTTTCACAGCTATACTCAGTGATCTTGACTCTCTCGGTTTTATTTATGGTTAGGAGGTTATAGAAGCCCACAGCAATTCTTTTCTTCCCATCAGCTGACAAATGATTTGGTGGGTGATAGCACAAAGCTTAAAAGGATATTCACATATTTAAAAATCAGCAGTTGCATGGAGTTTCTGTCTGTTGCCATCTTCTCATTGCTTCAGTAATTAGACTGCTGTACCTGATAGATACAATGAAGCTCTTCATGGAAAACTCACCTGTAGTCCTCATCACTGATGGTCAACTATTCCCATGCTAGATACAATTCTTCTCCAGGTTCCTGTCTAACAGCTAAGTGCCAGTATTAAACAGGTTAAGTATTAATTAGTCATTAATTAGTAAGTGTGTGTGTGCATGCTTAGCCACTCAGTCATATCTGACTCTTTATGACTCAATGGACTGTAGCCTGCCATGCTCCTCTCTCCATGGGGATTTTCCAAGGCAAGAATACTGAAAAGTGTAGTGTGCAAGTGTTAGTCGCTTAGTTGTGTCTGACTCTTTGTGACCCCATGGACTATAACCTACCAGGCTCCTTAGTCCTTGGGATTCTCCAGGGAAGAACACTGAAGTGGGTTGCCATTTCCTTCTCCAGGGGATCTTCCCAACCCAGGGATCAAACCCGGGTCTCCCACACAGCAGGCAGATTCTTTATCTCCTGCTATTCTCTTCTCCAGGGTAACTTTCTGACCCAGGAATTGAACAGGGGTCTCCTGCATTGCAGGCAGATTCTTTACCAGCTGAGCTACCAGGGAAGCTTAAGTATTGAGCTATTAAGTATTAATATTTAAGTATCAATTATTAATGAGGAAAGTGGAGAAGCAGGAAGAAGAGGTAGAAAATGTGGAATCCCCTGTCCTCTTCCTCACAGCTAGTTGCTTACTCACTCCCACACACAAGGCAACAGCACATGAATATTCAGGATTTATATAAAGATATGAGTTTACACAAACAGCTTCACAGTTATGACCTAGGACCTTTGCAAGAGCCTCCAGCTCTTTGCTATATGGATATTTCTAGATAATGGAAAGAATAGTTATTAGACATTGTAAAATCTCATAATAAGACAGCAGAGTCAATGAGTTAACTGGATTTAGGTAGGACTTGAAGGTGAAAGTGTTAGTCACTTAGTCATGTCTGACTCTTTGTGAATCCATGGACTATAACCCACCAGGCTCCTCTGTCCATGTTCTTCAGGCAAGAATGCTGAAGTGGGTTGCCATTCTCTTCTCCAGGAGATTTTCTTGACCCAGGGATGGACCTGGGTCTCCTGCATGCAGGCAGATTCTTTACCAACTGAGCCACCAGGGAAGCCTCTAATGCCTGCTTTTCAAAGTGGAGAAACTAGAACCTCAGGGTAGCTAGCAGTTCCTAGAGAGACTTTCAGGCATTTCCCCAGTGGCTCAGCAGGTAAAGAATCCACCTACAATCCATGAGAGACCTCCAATTATGATTTGAGAGGAAGAAAGGAGAGATTCACAGAAGATCCAGACAGCTAAGACTATGAAAGCCTACTAATAGCATAGTTGGTGCAAAATGGCAGCCATTTCAAGGGCAGATATTTCCCACAGTGATGTGAAATGCTGGTTAGCAAATGGTCTGCTTCTTCAAAGTTTATACTCAGGAACTAGCTGGACAGCTTTAAATTCTAGGTAGGAGACTCGGGAATTATGACAGAAATCTGGATAAGAATGACAAGTTAACTTAATCCGACCCCCAATTATTTTGGAATTGAGGGAGCTGTCTCAGAATAGAATCAGTTACAACTCTCTACTTAATCGTTGAAGAAAGGACAGATCAGGTGGTACAAAAATCTAAAATTAAACTTACAGCCTGGCCTGGGGCGGTCAAGCTCTGAGCTAACAAGTTCAGGCATCATTCAAGATCATGTGCCCATTAAGAAGAACATAGTATTCTAGGGTTATTACAACAGAGAAGCATTTGGCCTGAGAGAATTTTAAAAAGAAGCTGATGGGAGAGTCTTACATGGGGCCTTAAAAATTTAAGAAAGCATCTTATTTAGAGATTCAAATATGTATTAATATAGACATGAAGTGTTGACTTCAGTTACACTGAAGTTCAAGAATGGGCTCTATTCTTATAAAATATTCTGAAAAGGACAAGGAAGGGCTCTCAATTCTTAGATCACTAGACTGGCTTTTAGGTGAAGTGGAAACAAATAAAACAATATAGGACTCCACAACTATGACACAAAACAGGCACCAGAGGGTTTAAAGCCAAATCCCACATTACTAAACTTTTCATAAATGTCTTGAGGCTGATGGTTCTAGAAACTTGATGCTATTCTGAAAACTGAAGTGATCTAAGTTATTAGGAGAATTTCTATTTTATAAAGTCTAGAAATAAGACAAGGCAGAGTTTAATATTAATTATCATTATCATTATGAACAAAATTGTAGTCATAGGTGCCCTTTACAAAGCATTTCATACTATTTGAGTCAAGAAACTATCACTGAGCTTTTTCTGTATTAAAAAGAAAAAGTCCCATGGCCACTACATGCTGCAAGAGTTTGTCACACATAATTAGAAAACTCAACAGAGTTTGGAAACAAAATGAAGATTATGTAGCAGAATATTTAGCATATTAAATTATTTCTTTAATTTTCATGAACATTTAGACACAAAGAAAAGGTGTGATAACTCTCTTCACAAAAATGTTCCTATTATTGAAAATACAGCTCAATGGGTCAATTTACAAAACATCAATTTAAATCCACATTTTAAAGAACGTGTGAATTATGCAATGTGAGATGCTTTTGATTTTTCACTTAGGTCACACAGGAATCCAGTCTTTTAAAATATTCATGAGTAAATTACATTTCAAAGAATATCTCTGGACTTGTAAAATTTTCACAAGCAAAGGGATTCCAACTTGGGATGCCGCTCTGTTACCATTGGACTTAACTGCCTTTCTAAGTAGTTGTCTGATGAAGAAATTCAGAACATTACTATATTGAATATTACTAAGTAATTGCTGAGGATAGGGTGTTTTCCCACAGCAAAATCAATCTTACAAACTTCCTCACATACAAAACTCTTTGCTTACCTCTTATTTACTCAGTGGCAGAGAATAACTCACTGGATGGTCTGTTTGAATATTCTTTCACTTTTCATTACACTCCTGATCTATTTGATTCCATAGTCTCAGTCCTGGATTCCAATACTGCATACCATTTTTATATGATAGATTATTGAAGAAAACAGAAATACATTTTCCTGACAGTAGGAAGTAATATTGTGTATATGCATACATGTATACATAAGGTGTGAGCTCTTCATATGTGGTGATTGTGTGTTTATATATCATATATACATTTCATTTGTAATGGTTGCATATCCCCAAAATGTAGGAGACTATCTTTGTGCAAACTCAGTGTAGTTATTTTTTTAATAAGCAGATTCATCTTTTTTCTCATCATTGGTGATAAGACTTCCTACAGAAAACTAACTGTGACACTATCAATATAAACAAGCTAGCACAGTTCTTCAAATGGAATCCCTTGTGCCCATCAATGACAGAATGTGTGGAAAATTTATTTCATAGCTCAGAGAATTTCTGTGTCATCTTGACTTTTATGTGTCCAGATTCTTCATTCTGCTTTTCAGATTGCTTTGCTTATTCCTATAAGCTTCTTGCACTCAGTAAATGAATTTAGTTTCTCAGTTGGGCTCAAGAGATCTATTCTTATACTTTTCTCATCTATCTTAATTCCTTAAGGGTTGACTACACTTATTCATTTCTAACGTATTATCAGGGGATTTTCACCTTTTCCAAAAGATATCAAGATGTGCATTTTATGATATGCCAATAATACTTATGGGAACAACTATAATTTTATTATTCCAGAACTTGCATGGAGGTTACATTGTATTTCTAATTGTTATGCTGAGTATAACCCTTGATTAAAAGTTTCCCTTTCATTTCACAATGCTGTTTTAAATATACAAATTGGGTTAATATTCTGTTTTATAGTTTTGTCAATGTAATCAAGTTTCAGTGAGTTACGATGATCTAATATGGATTCTCCCTTTCTTCATCTAGTATCTTTCCTTTTATTAGTTCTCTGAAACTTGGTGCCTTTAGAAGACGAGCAAGATAAAGACTGAAACTGCTGCTTATCTAATACAATTCACTGGAAATTCTGATAAGTTTTGGTGAGTGTGGAAATAATTATCTGTGGAAAAGAAGGTTTGAAACTTATGAAATATATATCTATTTATGATCCAGAAGTGTTCTCCCCTTACTTCAAGTGATAATTTATTTTTTATTGTAAATAAATTTAAATGATGTTTATTTCTGTTTAATTATTAATTTACTAGCCACTATAACTTGTATACTTAGCAATTCTAACTCCTTGAACTTGAAATATTTAAGTTTTCAGGATTAAAGAAAACACTTTAAATAGAATTTATGCTGCACTTACCCTATTATAATTGGTGCATGAATACATAAAAATAAAATAAATAAAATCTAACTTTATGCTGCAGCAGCAGCATAAGCTGCTGCTAAGTCACTTCAGTCGTGTCCGACTCTGTGCAACCCCATAGACGGCAGCCCACCAGGCTTCGCCGTCCCTGGGATTCTCCAGGCAAGAACACTGGAGTGGGCTGCCATTTCCTTCTCCAATGCATGAAAGTGAAAAGTGAAAGTGAAGTCACTCAGCCGTGTCTGCCTCTTCGCAACCCCATGGACTGCCACCTACCAGGCTCCTCCGTCCATGAGATTTTCCAGGCAAGAGTACTGGAGTGGGGTGCCATTGCCTTCTCCCTAACTTTATGAGTGTACTTTATAGATTGCAATGATTATTTATCCAATATCAAATCATAGAAAATTATATTTACTACATAATTTTAGACAAAGTTTTAGAATATGCATTGTAAGTAAAGCACTGCATCAAGAAAATGAGAAGACAACCACATACTGAAACAAAACAGTTGCAAATGAAACATCTGATAAAGGACTGCTATCCAAAATACACAAAGAATGCTAAAAACTCAACAGTAAGAAAAAGAACAACCTAATTTTTAAAAATGGGCAAAAAGCTTGAAAATATACCTCACCTCAGAAGATAAAAGGATGGCAAGAAATCATATGAAGAGGTGTTTAACGCTACATGTCATTAGGAATTGTAAGTTAAAACAACAATGAGATACCACTACACATCTATTGGAATGGCAAAAATCCAGAACACCGACAACATCGTATGCTGGTGAGGATGTGAGCAACAAGAACTCTCATTCATTGCTGATGAGAATGAAAATGATACTGCTACTTTGGAAGGCAGATTGGCAATTTACTATAAAACTCAACATTTTCTTACTATATGACTCAGCAATTGCACTCCTTTGTATTTACCCAAATAAATTGAAAATATATTTCTACCCCCCAAACCTGTACATAGATGTTTACAGCACCTTTATTCATAATTACCAAAATTTGAAAGCAACCAAGACAGTCAGTCTTCCATAGATGAGTGGATGAATAAACTGTGCTATATTGAGACATAAGTGAAACCAAAAGGAATAGGTGAAGCATAAAGACTTTCTCAGAAAAATAAAAAAGGAATTTGTTACCAGTAGACCTGTCTTGTATGAAACAGAAAAAGAAATTTTTAGAGAGAAAGAAAATGATGAGTCAGAAACCTGATCTATGTAAAGTAAGGAAGAGCATCAAACATGGAATTAAGTGGTTGTTTTTTTGTTTTTTGTTTTTTTTTTGACCTTGCTGCACAGCTTACAAGATCTTGGTTCCCCAACCAGGTATCAAACCCAGGTGCTGGCAGTAAAAGTGCTGAGTCCTAACTGTTGGACCATCAGAGAATTCTCGGAATAAATAAAGATTAAATATACCTTTTGTTTTTTAATATTCTTACTTGGCCTAACTGATAAAAATTTGTTCAAAATATAATAGCAATAATACATTTGAATATATATATGCTTATAGATACCTACATGCTTATGTATAAGTGAAATGAATAAAGTAATACAAGTGTTGGAAAGGGGGAATTAGAATATTTTGTTATTTTAAGGTTCTTACCCATAAAGTACTATGATTTTTAGAAAGTAGGTGATATTATTTACAAATATACATTATGAATCCTATAGAGACCACCAAAAGTGGGGATGGGCTGGGAAGTACAACAACTAATATTTTAAGAAAGGAAAGAAAAATGGAGACATATAAAATGCTCAATTACAACCACAAAGGCAGAATAAAAGTAGAAGGCAAAAAGATAAAGAAGAGAGGCAACAAATAAAAATAAATATGGGAAATATTAATTGCAATATATAGAAATCCTTTGAATGTCACCAGTTTAATGCACCAATTAAAAGAGATTGTCAGAGTGGATTAAAAACAAGACCCAATTTTGTGTTGTCTACAAGAAACCCACTTTAACTATAAATACATCTGTAGATTAAAAGTAAATGTATGAAGAGAGATATACCATGTTAACACTAATTAAAATACAGTGGAACAGTTATATTAATTTTAGACTGAGCAGGCTTCATACCAAGGAAAGTTATCAGGGCTAAAGTGTGGCATTACATAATGATAAAGGGGTCAGTTCTCCAAGAAGACATAATAATACTTAATGTGTACACAACTAACAACAAAGCATCAAAACATTAAGATAGAAATTAGTGAAAATACAAGGAAACAAATGAATCCTCTATTAGAGTTGGAGATTTCAACACACTTCTATCAGAAATGGACAGAGTTAGAAGGCAGAAAATCAATAAGGACATAGTTAAGCTCAACAATATCATTAGTTGACTGGATATAGTGGACATCTATAGAGTATTTCATCTAACAGTAGCAGAACACACATTCTTCTCAAGCTCAAATGGGACATCCTGGGCCACAGGCAGGCCTTAACTTATTTAAAATAATAGAAATCAGGGACTTCCCTAATGGTACAGTGGTTAAGACTCTGTCTTTCAATGCAGGGGACATAGGTTCGATCCCTGGTCAGGGAGCTAAGATCCCACATGCCTCGAGGCTAGAAAGTCAAGCCATAAAACAGAATCAATATTGTAACAACTGCAATAAGTACTCTAAAAATGGTCCACATTAAAAAAAAAGAAAAACTTAAAAAAAAAATTGTATAGTGTCTGTTCTCAGACTACAATAGAATTAAACTAGAAATTGAAGATAGCTTGGAAAATCTCCAAATACTTGGAAATTAAAACACACTTCAAACAACATACGGGTCAAAAAGAGAAATCTCAAGAGACATTCTTAAAAATACCATGTATCATAAACCAAGTGAAAACAGACATCAAAATTTGCAGGACGCAGTGAAAGTAGTGCTGGAAGAAAATGTTATAGCATTGAAAGTATGTATTAAAGAATAAGAAATATCTAAAATCAGTAATCTAGAAAATTTGAAAGTAAAAGAAAAAAAATTAAATCCAAAGTAAATAGAAGAAAAGAAATAGTAAAAATTAGAGGCAAAAGTCATTGAAACTGAAAACAGGAAAGCAGTGGAGAAAATCAATGAAACCAAAACCTGGACCCTTGAAAACATCAATAAAGAAATAAGGCTCTATCATGCTAACTAAGAAAAAAAAAAGAGAGGGTACAAATTACTAATATTTGTAATAAAAGAAGAACACCACTACAGATTCCATAAACATTAAAAAGATGATAGCAAATTCTATGAATAACTATACCTACAAATTTGATAACCCATATGAAATGTATCAATCCCTTCAATGATACAATATTCCAAAACTCACACATAAGGAAACAGATAATCTGAATAGGACTCTATCTATTAAAAAACTTAGTAACTTTAGAAACAAAAAAATATTAAGCCCCAATGGTTCACCGGTGAATTCTACCAAACTTTTAAGAAAGAATTCTAGAAATTCTCAATACTTACAGTCATCCTTTTGTATCCAGGGGATTTGTTTCAGGATTCCGGAAAATATTAAAATGAGATGTTAAAGTCCCTTATTTAAAACATTGTATTTTCATATAACTTACATACATTGTCCAGTATACATTAAGTCATTTCTAGATTAAAATACCCAATACAATGTAAATGCTATGGAGGCATACACCTTGTTTTATAGTGCTTCACTTTATACTACTTTGCAGGTATTGTGTTTTTTACAAATTGAAGGTTTGGGACAACCATACATCAAACAAGACTATTAATAGCATTTTTTCAACAGTATCTGCTCACTTTATATCTCTGTGTCACATTTTGGTAATTCTCAACAATATTTCAAACATTTTCATTTTCATTTTATTTGTTATGATGATGTGTGATAATTCATCTTTGTTGTTTACTACTGCTAAAAGATTATGACCTGCTGAAGACTCAGATGATGGTTAATGTTTTCTAGCAATAGAGTATTTTTAAAATAAGGTAAATACTTTTTATGATAAAATGCTATTGCGGAGGAGCCAAGATGGCGGAGGAGTAGGACGGGGAGACCACTTTCTCTCCTACAAATTCATCAAAAGAATAACTGAACGCAGAGCAAACTTCGCAAAACAACTTCGGATCGCTAGCTGAGGTCATCAGGCGCCCAGAAAAGCAGCCCATTGTCTTCAAAAGGAGGTAGGACAAAATATAAAAGATAAAAAGTGAGACAAAAGAGCTAAGGACGGAGATCCGTCCCGGGAGCTCTTAGGCGGCATTGCTTGGGGTAGGGTCCGGGCCTGAGTGCCCTGAGGACAATCGGAGGGAACTTCTGTGAGTTGCCAACTTGAACTGTGGGAGACCAAAAGAGAGAGAGTAAATTAACCGGCCCGAACACACTGCCGGCCGTTCGCAGAACAAAGAGACCGAGAGGGTCCAGAGAGGAGCTCGCAGGCTGCGGACCGGCCCAGCCCCGCCGGAGGCAGGAGGCAGGGGGGAGGGGAAGGTCGCGGCGAGACACAGGGCGCAGGCACCCGACCGGCGCGGGCGGGGACTGGGGCTGGGGACGCGGAGGGCAGAAGGCGCACGCACCCGACTGGCGCCAGCGGAAACTGAGACTGGGTCCGCGGAAGGGAGGGGGCGCACCACACCTGGGTAGAGTGCGCCCACCAAGCCCCTGGCTGCCTGGACCGCTCTGACGGGGAAGGCACAGAGAGCAGGCGCAGCTTTTCCTTCCGCGCTTTTGTGGAACACCCGAGGGCTGGAACCTCGCGCAGCGCGGGGCGCGCTCCATATAGAACAGCCGGAGCCTGAGCAGCGCAGACGGAGAAAGCAGCGTCAGCCCCTCCCGGCAGCCCCAGCCCATCCCCGCGGCGAAAGCCTGTCCCCACAGCGCCAGCCTCTCCCTGTAGCGCAAGCCCCTCCCTGCCCCGCAGAGCGACGGAACTAGCTACCTGAATAAGAGTCCACCTCCGCCTGCCTGTGTCAGGGCGGAAATGAGGCTCTGAAGAGACCGGCAAACAGAAGCCAAATAAACAAAGGGAACCGCTTCAGAAGGGACTGGTGCAACAGATTAAAATCCCTCTAGGAAACGCTGACTACACCGGAGGGGCCTGTAGATATCGACAAGCGTAAGCTGGAACGAGGAGCTATCTGAAACTGAGCCGAACCCACACTGACCGCAACAGCTCCAGAGAAACTCCTAGATATAATTTTACTTTTTTCTCTTTTTTTTTTTAATTTTTTTAATTTTTTTATCTTTTTCTTCTTTTTTCTTTCTTCTCTTTTATTTTCCTTTAAAATCCCCTATTACTCCCCATTACTCCTTAACTTTCATTTCCACAGACTTTTACGATTTTTTAATTAGGGGGAAAAAAATTTTTTTTTTTCTTTTTCTTTCTTTTTTTTTCTTTTTTTTCTTTCCTTTTTCTCTTCTATTTTCTATTTTTCTTTTTCTCTTATTTCTTTTAAAGTCCTCTAGTACTCCTCTACTACTCCTTAATTTTCATTTTCAATACACTATAACCTTACCAAAAAAAAAGAAGAGAAGCCCTATTTTTAAACCGAAGATTATTCTCTCCCAATCTTGACTCTCTGTTTTCTACCTCAGAACACCTCTATTTCCTCCTTTCCCCTTCTCTTCCCAATCCAATTCTGTGAATCCTTGTAGGTGACTGGGCTACGGAGAACACTCTGGGAACAGACAGCTGTGTAGATCTGTCTCTCTCCTCTTGAGTCCCCCTTTTTCTCCTCCTGTTCATCTCTATCTCCCTCCTCCCTCTCCTCTTCTTCATGTAACTCTGTGAACCTCTCTGGGTGTCCCTAACGGGGGAGAATCTTTTAGCCATTAACCTAGAAGTTTTCTTATCAGGGCTGTATAGTTGGAGAAGTCCTGAGACTACAGGAAGAATAAAACTGAAATCCAGAGGCAGGAGACTTAAGCCCAAAACCTGAGAACACCAGAAAACTCCTGACTACATGGAACTTTAAGTAATAAGTGACCATCCAAAAGCCTCCATACCTACACTGAAACCAACCACCACCCAAGAGCCAATAAGTTTTAGAGCAAGACATACCACGCAAATTCTCCAGCAACGCAGGAACATAGCCCTGAACATCAACATACAGGCTGCCCAAGGACACACCTAACACATAGACCCATCTCAAAACTCATTACTGGGCACTCCATTGCTCTCCAAAGAGAAGAAATCAAGTTCCACGCACCAGAACACTGACGCAAGCTCCCCTAACCAGGAAATCTTGACAAGCCAATCATCTAACCCCACCCACTGGGTTAATCCTCCACAATAAAAAGGAACCACAGACCTCCAGAATACAGAAAGCCCACTCCAGATACAGCAATCTAAACAAGATGAAAAGGCAAAGAAATACCCAACAGGTAAAGGAACATGAAAAATGCCCACCAAGTCAAACAAAAGAGGAGGAGATAGGGAATCTACCTGAAAAAGAATTTAGAATAATGATAATAAAAATGATCCAAAATCTTGAAAACAAAATGGAGTTACAGATAAATAGCCTGGAAACAAAGATTGAAAAGATTCAAGAACTGTTTAATAAAGACCTAGAAGAAATAAAAAAGAGTCAATTAAAAATGAATAATGCAATGAATGAGATCAAAAACACTTTGAAGGGAACCAAGAGTAGAATAACGGAGGTAGAAGATAAAATGGTGGAAATAAATGAAGCAGAGAGGAAAAAAGAAAAAAGGATCAAAAGAAATGAGGACAACCTCAGGGACCTCTGGGACACTGTGAAACGCCCCAACATTCGAATCATAGGAGTTCCAGAAGAAGAAGACAAAAAGAAAGGCCATGAGAAAATACTCGAGGAGATAATAGCTGAAAACTTCCCTAAAATGGGGAAGGAAATAGCCACCCAAGTCCAAGAAACCCAGAGAGTCCCAAACAGGATAAACCCAAGGCGAAACACCCCAAGACACATATTAATCAAATTAACAAAGATCAAACACAAAGAACAAATATTAAAAGCAGCAAGGGAGAAACAACAAATAACACACAAAGGGATTCCCATAAGGATAACAGCTGATCTATCAATAGAAACCCTCCAGGCCAGAAGGGAATGGCAGGACGTACTGAAAGTAATGAAAGAGAATAACCTACAACCTAGATTACTGTATCCAGCAAGGATCTCATTCAGATATGAAGGAGAATTCAAAAGCTTTACAGATAAGCAAAAGCTGAGAGAATTCAGCACCACCAAACCAGCTCTTCAACAAATGCTAAAGGATCTTCTCTAGACAGGAAATGCAGAAAGGTTGTATAAACGTGAACCCAAAACAACAAAGTAAATGGCAACGGGACCACACCTATCAATAATTACCCTAAATGTAAATGGGTTGAATGCCCCAACCAAAAGACAAAGATTGGCTGAATGGATACAAAAACAAGACCACTATATATGCTGTCTACAAGAGACCCACCTCAAAACAAGAGACACATACAGACTAAAAGTGAAGGGCTGGAAAAAAATATTTCATGCAAACGGAGACCAAAAGAAAGCAGGAGTCGCAATACTCATATCAGATAAAATAGACTTTCAAATAAAGGATGTGAAAAGAGACAAAGAAGGACACTACATAATGATCAAAGGATCAATCCAAGAAGAAGATATAACAATTATAAATATATATGCACCCAACATAGGAGCACCGCAATATGTACGGCAAACGCTAACGAGTATGAAAGAGGAAATTAATAGTAACACAATAATAGTGGGAGACTTTAATACCCCACTCACAACTACGGATAGATCAACTAAACAGAAAATTAACAAGGAAACACAAACCTTAAATGACACAATGGACCAGCTAGACCTAATTGATATCTATAGGACATTTCACCCCAAAACAATCAACTTCACCTTTTTCTCAAGTGCACACGGAACCTTCTCCAGAATAGATCACATCCTGGGCCATAAATCTGGTCTTGGAAAATTCAAAAAAATTGAAATCATTCCAGTCATCTTTTCTGACCACAGTGCAGTAAGATTAGATCTCAATTACAGGAAAAAAAATTGTTAAAACTTCAAACATATGGAGGCTAAATAACACGCTTCTGAATAACCAACAAATCATAGAAGAAATCAAAAAAGAAATCAAAATATGTATAGAAATGAATGAAAATGAAAACACAACAACCCAAAACCTATGGGACACTGTAAAAGCAGTGCTAAGGGGAAGGTTCATAGCATTACAGGCTTACATCAAGAAACAAGAAAAAAACCAAATAAATAACCTAACTCTACACCTAAAGCAATTAGAGAAGTAAGAAATGAAGATCCCCAGGGTTAGCAGAAGGAAAGAAATCTTAAAAATCAGGGCAGAAATAAATGCAAAAGAAACTAAAGAGACCATAGCAAAAATCAACAAAGCTAAAAGCTGGTTTTTTGAAAAAATAAACAAAATTGACAAACCATTAGCAAGACTCATTAAGAAACAAAGAGAGAAGAACCAAATTAACAAAATTAGAAATGAAAATGGAGAGATCACAACAGACAACACTGAAATACAAAGGATCATAAGAGACTACTACCAGCAGCTCTATGCCAATAAAATGGACAACTTGGATGAAATGGACAAATTCTTAGAAAAGTATAACTTTCCAAAACTGAACCAGGAAGAAATAGAAGATCTTAACAGACCCATCACAAGCAAGGAAATCGAAACTGTCATCAAAAATCTTCCAGCAAACAAAAGCCCAGGACCAGATGGCTTCACAGCTGAATTCTACCAAAAATTTAGAGAAGAGCTAACACCTATCTTACTCAAACTCTTCCAGAAAATTGCAGATGAAGGTAAGCTTCCAAACTCATTCTATGAGGCCACCATCACCCTAATTCCAAAACCAGACAAAGATGCCACAAAAAAAGAAAACTACAGGCCAATATCACTGATGAACATAGATGCAAAAATCCTTAACAAAATTCTAGCAAACAGAATCCAACAACATATTAAAAAAATCATACACCATGACCAAGTGGGCTTTATCCCAGGAATGCAAGGATTCTTTAATATCCGCAAATCAATCAATGTAATACACCACATTAACAAATTGAAAGATAAAAACCATATGATTATCTCAATAGATGCAGAGAAAGCCTTTGACAAAATTCAACACTCATTTATGATTAAAACTCTCCAAAAAGCAGGAATAGAAGGAACATACCTCAACATAATAAAAGCTATATATGACAAACCCACAGCAAGCATCACCCTCAATGGTGAAAAATTGAAGGCATTTCCCCTGAAATCAGGAACAAGACAAGGGTGCCCACTCTCACCACTACTATTCAACATAGTGTTGGAAGTTCTGGCCACAGCAATCAGAGCAGAAAAAGAAGTAAAAGGAATCCAGATAGGAAAAGAAGAAGTAAAACTCTCACTGTTTGCAGATGACATGATCCTCTATATAGAAAACCCTAAAGACTCTACCAGAAAATTACTAGAGCTAATCAATGAATATAGTAAAGTTGCAGGATATAAAATTAACACACAGAAATCCCTTGCATTCCTATATACTAACAATGAAAAACAGAAAGAGAAATTAAGGAAACAATACCATTCACCATTGCAACAAAAAGAATAAAATACTTAGGAGTATATCTACCTAAAGAAACAAAAGACCTATACATAGAAAACTATAAAACACTGATGAAAGAAATCAAAGAGGACACAAACAGATGGAGAAACATACCGTGTTCATGGATTGGAAGAATCAATATTGTCAAAATGGCTATTCTACCCAAAGCAATCTATAGATTCAATGCAATCCCTATCAAGCTACCAACGGTATTTTTCACAGAACTAGACCAAAGAATTTCACAATTTGTATGGAAATACAAAAAACCTCGAATAGCCAAAATAATCTTGAGAAAGAAGAATGGAACTGGAGGAATCAACCTGCCTGACTTCAGACTCTACTACAAAGCCACAGTCATCAAGACAGTATGGTACTGGCACAAAGACAGAAATATAGATCAATGGAACAGAATAGAAAGCCCAGAGATAAATCCACGAACCTATGGACACCTTATCTTTGACAAAGGAGGCAAGGATATACAATGGAAAAAAGACAACCTCTTTAACAAGTGGTGCTGGGAAAACTGGTCAACCACTTGTAAAAGAATGAAACTAGAACACTTTCTAACACCATACACAAAAATAAACTCAAAATGGATTAAAGATCTAAATGTAAGACCAGAAACTATAAAACTCCTAGAGGAGAACATAGGCAAAACACTCTCCGACATAAATCACAGCAAGATCCTCTATGACCCACCTCCCAGAATATTGGAAATAAAAGCAAAACTAAACAAATGGGACCTAATGAAACTTAAAAGCTTTTGCACTACAAAGGAAACTATAAGTAAGGTGAAAAGACAGCCCTCAGATTGGGAGAAAATAATAGCAAATGAAGAAACAGACAAAGGATTAATCTCAAAAATATACAAGCAACTCCTGCAGCTCAATTCCAGAAAAATAAATGACCCAATCAAAAAATGGGCCAAAGAACTAAACAGACATTTCTCCAAAGAAGACATACAGATGGCTAACAAACACATGAAAAGATGCTCAACATCACTCATTATTAGAGAAATGCAAATCAAAACCACAATGAGGTACCATTACACGCCAGTCAGAGATGGCTGCTATCCAAAAGTCTACAAGCAATAAATGCTGGAGAGGGTGTGGAGAAAAGGGAACCCTCTTACACTGTTGGTGGGAATGCAAACTAGTACAGCCGCTATGGAAACAGTGTGGAGATTTCTTAAAAAACTGGAAAGAGAACTGCCATATGACCCAGCAATCCCACTTTGGGCATACACACTGAGGAAACCAGATCTGAAAGAGACACGTGCACCCCAATGTTCATCGCAGCACTGTTTATAATAGCCAGGACATGGAAGCAACCTAGATGCCCATCAGCAGATGAATGGATAAGGAAGCTGTGGTACATATACACCATGGAATATTACTCAGCCATTAAAAGAATTCATTTGAACCAGTTCCTAATGAGATGGATGAAACTGGAGCCCATTATACAGAGTGAAGTAAGCCAGAAAGATAAAGAACATTACAGCATACTAACACATATATATGGAATTTAGAAAGATGGTAACGATAACCCTATATGCAAAACAGAAAAAAGAGACACAGAAATACAGAACAGACTTTTGAACTTTGTGGGAGAATGTGAGGGTGGGATATTTCAAAAGAACAGCATGTATACTATCTATGGTGAAACAGATCACCAGCCCAGGTGGGATGCATGAGACAAGTGCTTGGGCCTGGTGCACTGGGAAGACCCAAAGGAATCGGGTGGAGAGGGAGGTGGGAGGGGGGATCAGGATTGGGAATACATGTAGATCCATGGCTGATTCATGTCAATGTGTGACAAAACCCACTGGAAAAAAATAATAATAATAATAACAAAAAATTAATAAAAAAATAAAAAATAAATAAAATAAAATGCTATTGCACATTTAATAGACTACAGCATAAACACAACTTTTATATGTACTGGAAAACCAAAAAATTTATAGGACTTACTACATTGCACTTTATGGCGGTGGCCTTGAACCAAATCCACAATATCTTTGAGATATGCTTTTAAATAGCTTTAAATTCAGTATAAATGCTATTAAATAGTTGAGAGTATGCAGAAAGTTCAAGTTTTGTTTGGGGAAACTTTCTGGAATTTTTAAAAATAATTTGGATCTGCAGTTACTTGAATCCATGGATGCAGAACCTACAGATTCTACAGTTCTCTGCTTCAGAATATAGAAGCAGAGAGAACATTACCCAACTCATTCTATGCAGTCAGCATTACCCTAACACCAAAACTTGGGACAAAACATAACAAGAAAACAAAACCATAGGTTAACATCTCTCATGTACATAAATTTTTTAAAAAGTCCTCAACAAAATATTAGAATATTGATTTCAACAACATATAAAGAGGAATATAACACTACCAACAAGTGGTTTATCCTAGGTATGCAAGACTGGTTCAACATTAAAATATCCATTAATGTAATTCTTATTAACAAGCTGAAGAACAAATACATGATGATATTGAGTCAATACAGAAAAAAACATTTCACAAAATCCAACACCTGTTCATGATAAAAATTTCTCAGTAAAAAGAAAGAAACTTCCTCAACTTGGTAAGAAACACCTATGAAAAACCTAGTCTAACATCACAGTTCATGATAAGAAACAAGAAGCTTTCCCACTAGTGTCACGAATAAAGCAGGATGTCCCTTCTCACCACTGCTTTTCAACATTGTGCTGGAAGCTCTAACTAATGTAATAAGATAATAAAAGAAAATAAAATGTATACAAGCTGGGCATAAAAAACGTGTTTTTGTTCACAGATGACATAATGACATCATTATCGATGTAGGAAATTCAAAGAATCAACCAAAAACACTCCTAAAAAACTAGAACTTTATAGTCAAGTTGCTGGATGTGAGGTTAATAAACAAAAGTTGATTCTTTTCCTATATATCAGCAGTGAACAAGTTCAAATTGAAATTAAGAACAGTATACCACAAAAATGAAACACGTAGGTATAAATCTAACAAAATATGTAGATGGTCTATACAGGGATAACTACAATATCCTGATAAAGAAATGAAAGGAGAATTAAATAAATGGAGAGAGAGTTTACATTCATGAATAAGACAATTCAACTTTATCAAGATGTCTGTTTTTCCAGTTTGATAGGGATTAATCCAATACAATCCATTTAGAATCCCAGCAAGTACTTTTTTTAGATATCAACAAAGTGATTCTAAAGTTTGTGTGTAAAAGGCGAAGGATTTATACGATCTGATTAATGCAAGTGTTAAAACAAATGTTTGACCTATATATATTGACCTTGAAAACATAGTAAATGAAAAAAAAAAAAATAAAGTTTGTGTGTAGAGTCAAATGACCCATAAGACCCAACACAATATTGAAGGAGGACTGATGCTATACAACTTCAACACGTACTACACATCAATCAAGACTGTGACATGGGTAAAAGAATAGGTAAATAGATCAATGGAACCGGATAGAGTTCAGAAATAGACTCACATAAATATAGTTAACTTTTCTCTGACAAAAAGCAAATGCAATACAATGTAGCAAAGATAGTCAATCAACAAAGGATGCTAGAACAACTGCCTATTCAAATGCAAAAAAAAAAAAAAATGAATGTAGACACAGATCTTGCGCCCACAAAAATTAACTCAAAACAGATCACAGACTTAAATGTAAGATGCAAAATTATAAAACTTCTAAAAGGTAAATTAGGAGAAAACCTAAATCATCTTGGGTGTGGTAGTAACATTTTAGGTGCAATTCTAGAGCGCTATGAGCATGGCACTATAAACATTTTGATTTCAGACTTCTAGCCTCCCAAAACTATTGAGAAAGTGAATTTCTGTTGTCTTTGTTGTCCTAGGCCATCCAGTTTGTGTTATAACAACTAAGAAACTAACCCCCAGTCGGAGCGATTAGGAGTCTCTTAGTCATATCTCTTAGGGTCTTGCAGATTACCTGTATTATGACAGTTCATTACCATTTGACTGTCTAGTATTACCCCCACCAGAGTATATCATAGTAGAAGGAACATTCTAGGCATTTTTGTAGACTTTCTTTTACGTGCTGAATGAATGAGTGCAACATCAAAGGAAAAAAGAAAAGGAAAGGAAAAAATCTTCAATAAGTCTCTTAAATAATAATTGACATTTATCAAGGGGTTGTTTTGAGCAAACAATTCTCCTGTAACTTTACTTCCATTATTTAAACTGAATCTCCAAAGATGTCTGAGTTTAATTTCTCTTGAAAATAAGGAGATAATTACTACTTTATTTCCATGTTATATAGATTAGAAATTATGAAGAAAACTATATGCCTTGCAATGCTAGAGCCATTGGGACTTGAATCCAGACAGCAAGATTAGTGAGACTGAGCTCTGAATGGCTATATTATAAAGTATAACACTCTTTTTCTTATTAATTTTTCTGTATTCTCTGCACTAAATGTATGTTCCATGAGGGCAGGCATTTTTGTCTCATTTATTCACTTCTATAACCTCAAAACCTATATAAATGCTTGACACATAGTAGGTGCTCAATAAATATTCAGTGAAAGAATTAATAAATCGATGCATAGGTCAACAGTCTTCAATGACATTCTAAGATGAATTAATAGAAATAAAATACTCCAGAGCTAAATATATTTGACAGGGTACCATTGCTTCTGGAAGTTTTCATATTATCTTAATGTTCAGGATCTAGTCAGGTCAAAAGACTTGAATTCAAGTTGTATGTCAGTTATTTACGACATGACCTTCAAAAAGTAGTTTCTCCAAGCTCTGTAATTAGAATGTACATTTCATGGAATTGTGAGAATTAATTGAGATATTTGTATGTCTTAACTCTTGTAAATTGTAAAATATCATGTGCTTCATAACTCAATATTTTAAGGCATTTCCCTTTATTAGTTTTATGAGCCATAAGATTTACTTAGTTCCCTTTTACAAAATATTCTCAGTATCTTGACATACCTTTTTGCACAGAGAAATCTTGTTCTTTGGTTTTCATGATGACATTATTGTGACCAGTTAACCAAAACTTGACTTATTCAGGGAGTCCTATAATAGTGCAGTCTTGTAACTACATAGAATATCACAGTAAGTAGAAGTAGTGGTCCAGAAAGCTCACTGGTACCACATTTCTCAATATTGCAAAATAGTCTAACTCAGATTTATCCTTTTTCTGACTAGTGTAAAATTTTCATAAAGAATTAGCTAGTCAGAAATATTCTGTGAAAAACAAATATTACCCACTGATTTACATAGTACACTGCATTAGACTAGAAACTAGATGTACAATTTATTTTTATAGAATTTTTATTGTGAAGAATTTATTATAACCAAATAAAACACAATTAGCTAGAATATCTATCTGCCAGGACATGAAATTATTTATAATTATATCCAAATTTATTTCATATTTAAGGTCAAACAGTGGAGAGAAGAACTTTGTTTTCAAATCCTATCTGTGTGACCCTAAGCAAATTAACTGACATATTTGAAACTTAGCATCCTAATATTCTTAGTGTAAGCATAATGATACCTACTTTTCAAGGAGTTTTTATAGATTAGATAAGGAAGCATATGTAAATGCACCTATCACTGTAACTATCCTGTAGAAGTCATCCAAAGATATTCCTTTACTTTCCCTCTTATTCACTATCTCATTATCTTTTAACATTTTATTTCAAATTTTAACTATGTATTAATGGGTTAGTTTTGAAATTATTTTAGTAACATTGTCTTTAGGGTGAAATAGGAATAAAACAAAATATGTGACTAAGAACAGTTTACCTTCCCCACATGCATCTTGACTACTACCATTTCCAATTCACATAATCTTGTAGTTCTCAAGTAAACTTAATAGTTATAAGGACTTTCGCACATAACTTTGTCATTAAAATATCATAGCACTGTGAAATATATATTTAACTACAAGATAAAGAAATCACAATGCAAAGATTTAATAAGCAAAAGCACCCGACAGTGAAATGAATGAGGAAGAGGCAATGGGTATAAAGTGCTACTATATAAAGATGCGGTACTTTGTCAAAGAGAACATCTGCCACTGTGTCTGTTAGTTCTACACTTTAGGACTTTTAAATATGTGAAATAAATTTTACAAATTAAGATCATAAGTAGCAAAGGCTTGAACAAGATAAATGTTTACTTTTCTTTCCTCTTAAACAACAAGCAAATGTTTCTGGATTGGTATGGAGTCTCCATGAGTTATCAGAAATGCAGTCTATAGCTATCTTACCATTTTTAGCCCAGGAAGTTTCTTTTTAATGCAGTATTATAGTCTTAGATGACTGTTGAGAAATCCTGTCTGAATTCTGAGCACAGGTGGTTTCGGGAAGATGCCAGCACCATACATGAACAATCTTAACATTCTTTCATTAGACTATTACCCAATAATTTCTTATCATACTTTACTGTCCACTTTGAATTACATAGGAAGATGGAAAATTATCACTTAACTGAGCACACTGCTCCCCAGATCATACCAGAATCCTATTGCAAGGAAAAAATGTAAAATTGTTATTATAAAGGCAAGATGACTGCCTCTGAGGAATGATGTTTATTTACTGGAAATGCAAGATATTACAGGGCTCAAAATAGTGACATAAGAAACTTCCATCAAGAAGTTTTAAGGGAAAGAACATGGACTATAACTCCAATCAGCCAAGTCAGGTACCACACTTCATTGATTTAGACTTCTTTCCATTACTGTGATTTATTATTCTCCACCATTTAAGCATCTTTAATGAAATTGACAGGAAAACTTCATTAACTTTCACTTAATTAACCTTATCTGATAATTAATAAAAAATGTTTCACCCTCCACTTATAATTACAGAATTAGATAATAAAGTTCACTCTGATTTTCATTATTCCATACCATCACAATTCAATTATTTATTAACTTCTAACAATATATATTTCAAACCAGGCTATAACATCAATATTTCTAGAACTTGATTCAATAACTTAAAAGTTTTGTTTCTGTGTTTGATCTTTATGACATTATGCACTTATTAACCATTTCTAACTCAGCAATGCGTGTGTGCTCAGTCGTATCAGACTCTTTGTGACCCAATGGACTATAGCTATGTAGACTCCTCTGTCCACAGAATTCTCCAGGTAAGAATACTGGAGTGGGTTGCCATTTCCTCATATGGGGGATCTTCCCAACCCAGGAATCAAACTCCAATCTCCTGCATCTCCTGGATTGGTAGGTGGATTCTTTACCATGGAGCTAACTGGAAAGCCCTGGAAAGCCCTGGAACAATGTGTACCATGAAGGAAATGTACATGGTACATGGGGATGGAGCATAAGCAGAATAAATCTGCTTCAATGCAGAAATAAGAGAAAACAGAAAACCTATCCGAGGAGGTAACATTTAAGCCATGATTAGCTCAGCGGTATATTTATCTAATAATAACAATAGCAAAAACATTAATAATAACAGCATTAGCGATCACTTACTGCTTCCTTGATGTCGGCTAGACATTTTATCATTAGTCTTTATAAAAACCTTAAGGGAGTACTGTGCTTAGTTGCTCAGTCAAGTCCAACTCTTTGCAATCCCATGGACTGTAGCCCACCACTGTTGTTGTCCTAATTATATAAATGAAGAAATTTAAGGTTAGAGAAGTTAGGTTATCTGCCCAGGGTCACACATCTAGATAGAACTGGGGCTAAATTCTGAATACAGGAGGACCTATTCCCTTAAACACCACATACCATTCCTGGGTCCTGATGGCATTTAACCCCTACTCTTGAGTTTCCTGGTGACTCATTGGTAAAGAATCTTCCTGTAATGTGGGAGACCCAGGGTTTGAGCGCTGCGTTGGGAAGATCCGCTGGAGAATGAGACAGCTACCCACTCCAGTATTGTCTGGAAAATTCCATGGACAGAGAAGCCTGGTAGGCTACAGTCCATTGGGCCACAAAGAGACAGGACTGAGTGACCAAGAGTCTCACTTTCACTTTCCAATTCTAGAACCACTGTCTCCAGGTTTCAAGAGAAACAGGCACAAATAATTATTCTCTAGGCCATACTGCTTTATCTTATTACTAGCAGTATGCTAAAACATATGGAAATACCTGTAGACAAAGTCTACTATGTTTATATTGCACAGGGTAAAATGTACAATTTAGAGAAATGCAAGACAAAGCAGTTTTTATTGTAAATTTCATAACATCTGAGGAAATATTAAGTCTAATTATTAAATAATAATACTTCCAAACCAAAAATGGAAATATATTTGAACACATTTGAACAATATATTTTTTAATTTGTTCATAGTAAATATCTTACAAAGTTATAGGTATTCAGTCAGTTCAGTCACTCAGTCGTGTCTGACTCTTTACGACCCCATGAATCACAGCACGCCAGGCCTTCCTGTCCATCACCAAATCTCGGAGTTTACTCAAACTCATGTGCATCGAGTCGGTGATGCCATCCAACCATCTCATCCTCTGTCGTCCCCTTCTCCTCCTGCCCCCAATCCCTCCCAGTATCAGGGTCTTTTCCAATGAGTCAACTCTTTGCATGAGGTGGCCAAAGTATTGGAGTTTCAGCTTCAGCATCAGTCCTTCCAATGAACACACAGGACTTACCTCCTTTAGGATGGACTGGTTGGATCTCCTTACAGTCCAAGGGACTCTCAAGAGTCTTCTCCAACACCACAGGTCAAAAGCATCAGTTCTTCTGCGCTCAACTTTCTTTATAGTCCAACTTTCACATCTATACATGACCACTGGAAAAACCATAGCCTTGACTAGATGGACCTTTGTTGACAAAGTAATGTCTCTGCTTTTTAATATGCTGTCTAGGTTGGTCATAACTTTCCTTCCAAGGAGTAAGTGTCTTTTAATTTCATGGCTGCAATCACCATCTGCAGTGATTTTGGAGCCCAAAAAAATAAAGTCAACCACTCTTTCCCCATCTATTTGTCATGAAATGATGGGACTGGATGCCATGATCTTAGTTTTCTGAATGTTGAGCTTTAAGCCAACTTTTTCACTCTCCTCTTTCACTTTTACCAAGAGGCTCTTTAGTTCTTCACTTTCTGCCACAAGGGTGGTGTCATCTGCATATCTGAGGTTATTGATATTTCTCCCAGCAATCTTGATTATTTATGCTAATTAGCATCCATATATTTTAAGTAGAGCTTAATGGTATTAAAGAAGTATGAATACCTATATCTTTAAGTTAATTTCAATGCAATCATCAGTTTTCTTATATCTTTGATACTTTCATTAACTTATTTTGATATGCCAATCAGTAATCACATCATAAATGTCTTTTGAGCCTTTTTTTAAATATAATATCTGGATGGTAACTGAGCTGGATGGAAAAAATTCTTGGATCACAATCATTTTTCACTCAAAGCTATAAAAGCAGTATTTCATTTTTGTCCATGATTGGCTGTTTTTAAAAAGTTCTACCTTTATTTTACTTTCCTTTCAGTAAACTTATTTTTTACTAGTCTGTACTTTGAGTGTCTGTGTGTGCTTACATCTGTGTGTTGCATTCTTTTTCTTTTAATTAGCTTGTAATATAGTGAAACTTGTCTAGAATCTGTGAGATCTGTAATATGTTTAAGTGCTGCTGTTTTCTCCTATTAATATTTTAATTAAATTTTCTATTCCATATTTTCATTTTCTTTATTGTTGTTATTGTTCAGTTGCTAAACCATGTCTGACTCTTTGCAACCCCATGAACTTCACCATGTCAGGCTCCTCTCTCAGCCACTATCTCCCAGAGTTTGCTCAAATTCATGTCCATTGAGTCAGTGATGCTATCTAACCCTCTAGTGTCTGTTGCCCTATTCTCCCCCTGTCATCAATCTTTCTCAACATCAGGGTCTTTTCTGACTTGGCTCTTCACATCAGGTGGCCAAAACCAGCTTCAGCATCAGTCCTCCTAATGAATATTCAGGGTTGATTTTCTTCAGGAGTGACTGGTTGGATCTCCTTGCAGTCTTCTCCAAGCACCGCAATTCGAAAGCATCGATTGTTCCACATTCCGCCTTCTTTATTGTTGAACTCTCACATCCGTACATGACTACTGGGGAAACCATAGCTTTGACTATAGAAAACTTTGTTGGCAAAGTGATGTCTCTGCTTTTTAATATACTGCCTAATTTGTAATAGGTTTCATTCCAAAGAGCAAGTGTCTTTTTAATTCCATGGCTGCAGTCAACATCCACAGTGATTTTGGAGCCCAAGAAAATAAAATCTGCCATTGCTTCCACTTTTCCCCCTTCTATTTGCCATGATGTGATGGGACTGGATGCCATGATCTTATTTATTTCAATGCTGAATTTTAAGCCAGCTTTTCACTCTCCTCTTTCACCGTCAACAAGAGGTCATTTAGTTCCTCTTCACTTTGTGACATTAATGTGGTATCTGAGTTTGTCGCTCTTTCTCTTGGCAATGTTGATTCCAGCTTGGGATTCATTCAGCCTAGCATTTTGCATGATGTATTCTGCATATAATTTAAACAAGCAGGATGACCATACACAGCCTTGTCATACTCCTTTCCCAATTTTGAACCAGTCTGTTGTTCCATGTCTGTTTCAAACTGTTGCTTCTTGTCCTGCATTCATGTTTTTCAGGAGATAAGTAAGGTGGTCTGGTATTCCCATCTCTTAAAGAATTTTCCACAGTTTATTGTGATCCACAGAATGGTGGCAATTTAACCTCTGGTTCCTATGACTCTTCTAAACCCAGCTTGTATGTGTGGAAGTTGTCAGTTCATGTACTACTGAAACCTAGCTTGAAGAATTTTGAGAATTACCTTGCTAGCATTTGAAATGAGTTCAATTGTGTGGTAGTTGGAATACTCTGGCATTGCCCTTCTTTGGGATTGGAATGAAAAACTGGCCTTTTCCAGTCCTGTGGTCATTGCTAAGCTTTCCAAGTTTGCTAACATACTGAGTGCAGCTCTTTAACAGCATCACCTTCTGGATTTGAAATAATTTAGCAAAAATTCCATCATTTCCACTAGTTTTGTTCATAGTAATGCTTCCTGAGGCCCACTTGACCTCATACTTAAGGATATCCAACTCTAGATGAGTGTAGATAGCCAAACAATTGTGACTATCAGGGTCATTAAGATCGTTCTTGTATAATTATGTCTATTCTTGCCACCAATTCTTAATCTCTTCTCTTATGTTAAGCCCTACCATTTCTGTCCTTTATCATGCCTATCCTTGCATGAAATGTTCCCTTGATATCACCAATTTTCTTGAAGAGATCTCTAGTCTTTCCCATTGTATTGTTTTCCTTGATTTCTTTGGAATTTTTAATTTAAGAAGGCCTTCTTGTCTCTCCTTGCTCCTCTCTGGAACTCTGCACTTAGTTGGGTATAGTTTTCCCTTTCTCCCTTGCCTTTCACTTCTCTTTTTTCCTCAGCTATTTGTAAGGCCTCCTCAGACAACTACTTTGCCTTCTTCTATTTCTTTTTCTTTGGAACGGTTTTGGTCACTGCCTCCTGTATGATGTTGCAAACCTCCATCCACAGTTCTTCAGGTCTGTTCCCCTGAATCTATTCATCACCTCCATTGCATAATCATAAGGAATTTGATTTAGCTCATACCTAAATGGCTTAGTGGATTTCCCTATTTTCTTTAATTTAAGCCTGAGTTATACAAGAAAGAGTTCATGATGTGAGCCACACTCAGCTCCAGGTCTTGTTTTGACTGACTGTACAGAGTTTCCTATCTTTGGCTGCAAAGAACATAATCGATCTGATTCGGGCATTGATCATATTTTGATGCCCTTGTGTAGAGTCTCTTTTGGGTTGTTGGAAATGGGTGTTTGCTATGATCATTGTGCTCTCTGGACAAAACTCTGTTAGCCTTTGCCCAGCATCATTTTTCACTCCAAGGCCAAACTTGCCTGTTATTCTGGGTATCTCTTGAATTCCTACTTTTGCACTCCAATCCCCCTAAGATGAAAAGGGCATCTTTTCTCGGTGTTAGTTCTAGATGGTCTTGTAGGTCTTCATAGAACTGGTCAACTCAAACTTCTTTGGCATCCATGGTTGGGCATAGACTTGGATTACTGTGATGTGTGACGCTGAATAGTTTTTCTGGAAATGAACCAAGATCATTCTATTGTTTTTGAGATTGCACCCAAGTACTGCATTTCAGACTCTGTTGTTGATGGTGAGGGTTACTCCATTTCTTCTAAGGGATTTTTGACCATAGTAGTAGATATAATGGTCATCTGAGTTAAATTTGCCCATTACCATCCATTTTCGTTCACTGATTCCTAAAATGTTAATGTCCAATCCTGCCATCTCCTGCTTGACCACATTCAATTAACCTTGATTCATGGACTTAATGGGGTTTCCTATGTGGTGTTAGTGGTAAAGAACCTGCTTTGTTAATGCAGGAGATGAAAGATATGCGGATTCCATCCCTGCATTGGGAAGATCCCCCAGAAGAGGGCATGGCAATTCACTCCAGTATTCTTACCTGGAGAATCCCAAGGACAGAGGAACATGGCAGGCTACAGTCGTAGGATCTCAAAGAGTTGGACACGACTGAAAAACTTAGCAGCAGCAGCATAGACCTAACATTCCAGGTTTCTATGTAGTACTGTTCCTGACAGCATAGGATTTTACTTTTGCTTATTATGTAATAGCTAATATTTATGTCTTCACGATTTGTTCTCTACTGTCCACTATCTCCACTCTACTCTTTTTCACTATTCTTTATTTTCTATGTATTTTAGAAGTGTTTCCCAAGTTTATTGTGTATTCTTACTTTGCTTTTTACTGCCCCAAGTTTGTTTCTGCATTTTTGGCCTCATTATTCTTTCCCATAACCTAATCCTTGTTTCCTTTTATTTTGCCCCACTGTTGCGTGAGAATAGGAAGGCAATTCTTCATCATGGTTAAACAAAGAGATTCTGAATCCATCTGCACTTACAATTTATATGATAGGGATAGTTACCAAATTTCTCTGTATAACAATTTCCCATATGTAAAACAGAAGACTTAATAGTAATTTCCTTCAGAGTAGTTGAAGATAATTTAACTAACATATATAAAGCTGATAGAAGAATACCTGGCATACCGTATTATATACAAATGTGTTACCATTAGTAGATACAATGCACCATAGTTTCTGAACAAAAATGTTAAACTGTTAATATTTAATATTTACTTCAGTCAGTTCAGTCTCTCAGTTGTATCCGACTCTTTGTGACCCCATGGACTCCAGCATTCCAGGCCTCCCTGTCCATCACCAACTCCCAGAGTTTATTCAAACTCATCTCCATTGAGTCGGTGATGCCATCCAACCATCTCATCCTCTATCATCCCCTTCTCCTTCCACCTTCAATCTTTCCCAGCATCAGGGTCTTTTCAAATGAGTCAGCTCTTTGCATCAGGTCACAAAAGTATTGGAGTTTCAACCTCAACATCAGTCCTTCCAATGAATACCCAGGACTGATTTCCTTTAGGATGGACTGGTTGGATCTCCTTGCTGCCCAAGGGACTCAAGAGTCTTCTCCAACACCATCAATTCTTCTGTGCTCAGCTTTCTTTATAGTCCAACTCTCACATCCATACATGACCACTGGAAAAACCATAGCCTTGACTAGATGGACCTTTGTTGGCAAAGTAATGTCTCTGCTTTTTAATATGCTGTCTAGGTTGGTCATACCTTTTTTTCCAAGGAGTAAGTGTTTTTTAATTTCATGGCTGCAGTCACCATCTATAGTGATTCTGAAGCCCAAAAAAGTAGTCTGTCAGTTTCCCCATCTATTGCCATGAAGTGATGGGACCAGATGGCATGATCTTTGTTTTCTGAATGTTGAGCTTTAAACCAACTTTTTTACACTCCTCTTTCACTTTCATCAAGAGGCTCTTTAGTGCTTCTTCACTTTCTTCCATAAGGATGGTGTCATATGCATATCTGAGGTTATTGATATTTCTGGCAATCTTGATTCCAGCTTATGCTTCATCCAGTCCAGTGTTTCTCATGATGTACTCTGCTTGTATTTACTTACATATGTATATGCTTATATTTACTTATATTTCCTGAAATAACCATTCTTGAGAAAGACTTTTTAAACAGTGTATTTAGAATTGTTCCTTTTCTTTTTAAATTGAATAAAGTTTTCATTATGCCACATAAATGCTTTGTTTAAGGACCTCTAGCCAATCTGGATTTAGAAGACATAAGGAAACCTGCTAAATTGGTTTATAAAATCAAACCCAGTATTAAGAATATACAGAAACTCTTCACAGAAGGAGACCTTTTACTTCCAGCTCAGGCCCCACAGTATCCATCCTTTTTTAATAATCTCAGTGAAAGCCCCTACTTTCAAATGCCTAACACATTCATTGTTGTTCAATCACCCAGTTGTGTCTGACTCTTTGTGACCCCATGGCAGCAGAATGCCAGGCCTCTCTGTCCCTCACCATATCCCAAAGTTTGCCCAAGTTCATGTCCATTGCATCAGTGATGCCATCCAGCCATCTCATCCTCTGTCATCCCCTTCTCCTCCTGCCTTCAATCCTCCCCAGCAGCAGGGTATTTTACAGTGAGTTGGCTCTTCATATTAGGTGACCAAAGTATTCAAGCTTCAGCTGCAGCATCAGTCCTTCCAATGAATATTCAGGGTTGATCTCCTTTATGACTGACTAGTTGGATCTCCTTGCATTCCAAGGGACTCTCAAGAGTCTTCTCCAACACCACAGTTCAAAAGCATCAATTCTTTGGCACTCTCCTCTTTATTGTTCAGCTCTCACAACCATATGTGACCACTGGGAAGACCATAGCCTTGACTATATGGACCTTTGTCAGCAGAGTAATATCTCTACTTTTCAACACACTGTCTACGTTTGTCATAGCTTTCCTGCCAAGAAGCAAACATCTTCTGATTTCAAGGCAGCAGTGATGATGATTTCACCATCTTCAGTGATTTTAGAGCCCAAAAATAGGAAATCTGTCACTATTTCCACATATCCCCCCTCTATTTGGCATGAAGTTATGGGGCCAGATGACATAATCTTAGTTTTATTCATATTTAGTTTTAAGCCGGCTCTTTCACTCTCCTCCTTCACTCTTATTCAGAGGCTCTTCAGTTCCTCTTCACTTTCTGCCATTAATGTGGTATCATCTGCATATCTGAGGCTGTTGATGTTTCTCTCACCTATCTTGATTCCAGCTTATGACTCATCCAGCCCAGCACTTCTCATGATGTGCTCAGTGTAGAGATTAAACAAACAGGATGACAGCAGACACCTGTCCTACTTCTTTCTCAATCTTGAACCAACCAGTTGTTCCATACAGGGTTCTAACTGTTTCTTCTTGGCCCACATCCAGGTTTCTCAGGAGACAGGTTAGATGGTCTGGTATTTCCATTTCTTTAAGAGCTTTCCACAGTTTATTATGATCCACACAGTCAAAGGCTTTGATACAGTCAATAAAACAGAGGTATATGTTTTTCTGGAATTCCCTAGCTTTCTCTATGATCCAGTGAATGTTGGCAATTTGGTCTCTGGTTCCTCTGCCTTTTCTAAACCCAGCTTGGGCATTTGGCAGTTCTTGGTTTGCATGATGCAAAAGCCTAGAATGCAAGATTTTAAGTATGACATCACTAGCATGGGAGAAGAGTGCAGTTGTCTGATGGTTAGCACATTCTTTAGTACTACCCTTCTTGGGAATTGGGAGGAATGTCAAGTGTTATTCTAGGCACTGATGTTCCTCTTTCTGGAGCTTAAATGTTAAAGTTTGGAGAGAAAGATGATGATGATACATTTTCAGCATTGATAAATGCTGCAAAAATATAAGGCCAGGGAATGGAATACAGAATGATGCTAGCGGACAGGTTGACCACTTTAGACAAGATCATCATGAAGAAATTATGATTAAGAAAAATGTCTTGAAGAAGCATCAGCTGACTCAAGAACTGAATAACAAGAAGTAGTCAAATCATGGAAACATCTCCGGAGGGGACCTTTAAGTTTCTGATATGAAAATGAGCCTGTGGGCCTTACAAAAGCAAAAGAAGTCCAGTATGACTCTAAAAATGGTCAAGGGAAAGGCTTTACATGATGTCAAAAAGATGTTGAAAAGGAAAAATCATATTGCAAATTGTAGATAAAGACAAAAAATTGTATATTTTGAAATCCTATGGGAATTTGATGCAGAATATGACTATGTCTATTATAGAGAATATAAGTGCAAGTATAGATACATATAAAACCATTAGGAAGAAAGTTACTGCAGCTGAAATAAGAGATGGTAATGCAGATGGGTGGTAATAAAAAATATTGGGGGATAAGTTATGAGCCAATAGAAATTTAACAGAACTCATATGGGAGGCAAAGGAAAGAGAGGGGTTAGTACTGACTCATATAAACATCGGAGAAGGCAATGGCACCCCACTCCAGTACTCTTGCCTGGAAAATCCCATGGACAGAGGAGCCTGCTAGGCTGCAGTCCATGGGGTCGCTAAGAGGCGGACACGACTGAGCGACTTCACTTTCACTTTGCACTTTCCTTCATTGGAGAAGGAAATGGCAACTCACTCCAGTGTTCTTGCCTGGAGAATCCCAGGAATGGCGGAGCCTGGTGGGCTGACGTCTATGGGGTCGCACAGAGTCAGACATGACTGAAGCAACTTAGCAGCATATAAACATACACATGCAAACACATAAATACATATATTATATATATATATATATATATATACACACACATATATATATATAATGGATGTATGTATATATAGATAGGTATACATATGTACACATAAGCATATTTCTATTATATATATTCATGCTCAACTTTTCAAAATTCTGATCAAGTTCTATTTTCTATAAGAGAACCCCAATACAGAAATATAACAGAAGTCCAAGTTTCAGATGACTAAGACCTGAAATAGGGTCAGGAAAGAAAGAATTGAAAGTAAAATACAAATGTTAAAGAACAAAGGAAAAATCATCAGGAAGTAGTGATTGATTATATTGCAGATTGACGGGGGTTGGATGGAAGAAAAATACAAAGCTGAGTCCAAGATTTAGAGGCTGTAGGCTTTGAAGAATAGTGTTATCATTAAGAGAAATAGGCAAGCCAAGACTAGGTGTTAGTTTGGGGGGAAAGGTCATGAGTCTTGTTTTAGACATGTTGAGTAACAAAAAGATAAGCAAGTAGAAATTCCTAGTGTTTTGGGGGATGTGATACCATCTTGAAGGAGAGAATAAGACTGTAGATATAGACTGGAGAATACTTTGCTGAAGCTATGCAAATAAATGAGGTCTCTATAGGAAAGAACAAAGAAAAGATCAAGGAACGAAGACAACCTTTCTAAAAGTACTTTGCCTCTTCCCTTTCTGTTTATATTTAAGAGGTTTCTTTTTTTCTTAGTTGGAGGCTAATTACTTTACAATATTGTACTGGTTTTTGCCATACATTGACATGAATCAGCCATGGATTTACATATGTTCCCCATCCTGATCACCCTCCCTCCTCCCTCCCCATCCCATCCCTCTGGGTCTTCCCAGTGCACCAGCCCTGATCACTTTTCTCATGCATCCAACCTGGGCTGGCGATCTGTTTCACTCTTGATAATATACATGTATATATAAGAGTAAATAAAGGAGTAAATCTGGCATGGATTCGGCATTTTTAAAGTCCTGTTACTAATTTTTGCCTAAAGCGTAACTAGCACCAAATTCATATTCTTTAGAAGTAAGGATAAGACAAGACACGTGAATGGATTTCTTTTGGTAATTTCAATAAGGGCAACTTGTGTTGTACGTTTTTCTTTTATTTAAGGCATTTACATGTAGCACACTTGCTTTGAAGTCCATTTCTCTGCAATAGCAACTTGTAATGGGGGAACTAAACTGGTGTACAAAATTTGATATGAATTATTACCTTTTTCTCAAAATAAAAGGATGTGGACATTTATGGTCTTCTGTCAGAAGGAATTACAATATGTATTCTTTACTGCAGTAAATTCAGGAGTTTTATATTAGCTTACCTTACCTTCTTCAACAGTTTTGTAAAAATGTTAGCCATCCCTCTTCAGATTTATGGTTTTCAGTAATACTGTCCTGATCTCTAAAAAATGATGGTGGTGGAAGAAATCAATAGAGATTATCTGTCCTATATGCTACCTTATAAACTGAAATCTCTCAGATAATAAGTATTTACCATGTGGATCTCAAGATTTACAGTACATCAGACTTATTCATGATGCTCCTTCAAACTACAGATTCTGGAGCTCTGGCCCCAGAGATCCTGACTCAGAAGCCTGGAGGAAGGCAGACATCTCAAGCACTGCAGTTGTTGGACTACCCTTTACTAAACACTGAGTTTTACATCTGCACGGGTTATGTAACATTGTATCCAATGATGTAACTGAATAGGTAATTTTGTTTAAAGGTCAATTCTGCAAAGATTTTTCTACTTTAGCTTGGATGGGAGAAACCTAGGCTGGATTAAAGGCCTCTAGGCACCCCACTCCAGTACTCTTGCCTGAAAAATCCTATGGATGGAGGAGCCTGGTAGGCTGCAGTCCATGGGGTCGCTGAGAGTCAGACACAACTAAGCAACTTCTTTCCCTTTTCACTTTAACTCATTGGAGAAGGAAATGGCAGCCCACTCCAGTGTTCTTGCCTGGAGAATCCCAGAGACGGGGGAGCCTGGTGGGCTGACGTCTATGGGGTTGCACAGAGTCAGACACGACTGAAGTGACTTAGCAGCAGCGGCAGCAGTTGAGTTCCTTCTATAATTTTCTTAAAATAGAGGTTATCATCCTAATATTCTCTTTGTTTAAGAGAGTATCTAAATTACCTTCACCTTCATAGGACAGCTCAACCTAATTTCTTCTTCACATGACTCATTTTTTCAAACATTCATTAAATTTCTCAAAAATTTCCACTTTCTTGATTATTATAATATTTGCATAATTTTGCCATGGAATTACTTTTAACCCCTTTAATACTGCTTTTCACAGGTGATGATATGTCTGATCTTGTATTTTAAAGTTACAAATATGATAGAATACCTGGCCAATGGTTAATACCAAATGAATATTACTACCTCTAATTCACTTTTGTTTACTTGAATCAAGATTATATATATATAAAATATTTAAAGTAATAGCAATCTTTTTTAATTAATATTCATAAACCTATCATTTACTACTAAAGATTTAGGCTGTGTAGAGATTTTAAGTCTTCTCCAGTTTTAAAATATTCAATAACTGCTACAGGAAATAGGTTGATAAAAGAGAATATCAGTCTCCTAGCAAACTTTTCCTTAAGGCTTTTAAAAAGTCTTCTTAGAAATCTATTCTTTCAAAATCATACTTCTCACAAAGAAAACCAAATTGAACTAGTCTCTGGCAGCTCTCTGAAGTTGTTAAGCAATGACGTGAGAAGAAGTATGATTTTGGAGAGTCAGAGAAACTTGTATTTGACATAACCTGAATTCATTTAGAGATACTCTGAGTGAATAGTTGAATTTAACTGGCATTTGGAATAAATATATATATATATATATACTGACTTTGAGTTAAGTTACTGAAGGATTTAATTCACTCCTCCTCTTTCTGGTCTGTATATTTTACCCATAATTGAAGCAAGCCTACAAAATTTCTAATACAAGAATAGTGCACTGAAATAGTGGACAAATGATCAGTTGTATTTGAGATCCTTCATAGCAACTGAAATGCATCCTTAAGAAACTCTGGACAATTGGTGGTAAACCTATGTTGCTAAGAGTAACTCATATGGGCCTAAACTTATTTCAGAGATTTTGAATATTTATATAAAAATCTCAACCTTCAGTCCCTGCTTACTTTGCTTCCAGAAGCTTCTATTTATGTTTATAAGAACAATACACTTCAAAGAAATGCTGAGATTATATGGCAGGGGATAAAAACTGAGCCACCTGTTTATGATATGCTATTTATTAGCCAGTGCTGTAATGAAATTTACAGCCAAGTGAAACAGGAAGGTTTTATTTTTAATAAATTTTTGAGTTGTCTATGGATTCTTAGAGCACTTTACTTTTACCAAAAAGTTTTCCATAAGAATACAGTAAAAACCTAAACTTCATCCATGAAACCTAATGAGAAAGTTTAATTTCATATACAACTATATGATACCTAATATTAATAGGTAATAGTAAACTGTAGATGTATAGTCTATAAGGATAACATTATTTTGGAACTTTACACTTCATGCAGCTATAAAATTTAAAGAGGTAAATAATATGAAGAATTGATATTCATCCTTAAGTATAATATAAAATAATTATTTCATATTGCTCTAAAAAGCTTTGTCTAACGTATTGCTGATCCTGCTCATAGCGCCAATTGTCTCACTGTATCTCACTGTTCTCTGAACCTATGGTAAGCAAACCCAAGCTAAGAGGCTGGAAGAAAACGCAAGGAGCCGTAGGACCTGCAGACACGTCTATTCGCTCCTGGCTGGTGTAGCAGCCGTAGCAGCAGACGTAACATAACACAACATAACTGCACACAAACCCTTCAGGGCTTCTTCCAGGTGGAGCTTATATGTCAAAAGTAGCCGGTGGCCAAGCAGGTACAACGTGACGTGCATGCGCAATGCTGCTGGGTTCTGTGAGAACCCAGAGGTGAGAGAGCCTGACTGGCGCCATGTTGTTAATCTCCCCACCCCTGACTATTCAATTTTAGTAAAGTACATGTTTTTACATTGTCTAGAGTCCAGTTAACCTGTGAAATATATTTTACATATAAAATCATTGAATTAATTTCATAGGATAAGGGGAATAAGTCTCACAATGAAAAAAAAAATTTCTCCCGATGACATATTATGTCTTCTTCCTTGACAGAAGTCAGTATCTGTATGCAGGTCTCTTCCTATTCTCTGTCTTAGAAGGATATAAATCTCTAGACCCACAAACTGGCTCTTATTCATATGGTACTGCCTCACAGCTATGCACTCTAATTAGTCAAGGTCATTTAAATACATTTTGCATGAAGTACCTAAAGCTCAATGTGCCATTTTGTGTATTTATCAAATTACTAATCAATATGCTATACCACTGCTACCACCAGCCTTCAGCTACTAGCGGATGTTACATGAATTAAAATTGTTCCAGGCTGTCATCTGCATAAACAAAATTAGTGTCTGCCATTATTTTTCATGATAGAGAGCAATGGAATGCGTTCTAAATAAAAACAAATTGTCTTCAGTATTTTACATAAGCCTAAAATGCTTTATTTTAAACTTTTAACAAACTTAGTATTAAACTGGCTTTGATTTCACTTTTTCTCTCCAATGTATTACCTCCACTCTATTGGTAAAGTAATTTATTCCACCTTCTGTGAGTGCTGGGATCTTATTTGCCAGCATATTTATCTTCCCTGCCACTGCACTGTCATTCATCTGCAATCTCCACAAAGGACCAGACCTGTGCCGAATTGCAATTAGGATTGATTCAACTAAATCCAGGCCACAGAACTGATGTTGACAGGGTGACCTCAAGAGAATTTAAGATGCTAGGTTAGAAAACACACACACAAACCCACACACACACAATTTAGTTCTAAGATTCATTAGGTTTATCATGTACTTTTAAATTTTTGGACCAGAACAGACTTTTAAAAAAAAAAAAAAATCGGTACTACAACAAAAAAGTTAACTGCTTCTCTGCAATTTTGAAAATCTAAAAAGAGAAATTTCTTGGAAGTCTCCATTTTGAGGCTTAAAGGGCAGTTTGTAGAGAAGAGAAACCTAACTTTCACCAAGATTGTGTGTCTTGAGCTTTCTCTTGGATCTATGCAGAAGTGAAATAAATGCAAAGCAATACAGATAAAGCTGCTCTGTTCTCACATCTTCGTTGTTGACAGGTCTTCAGCAGTTCCATCATGAGCACCAAAAGCGCATCACCTGGGTGTCAGCTTAGAGGTAACCTAATAGAAGTTCCTAAATAATTCTTGGTTGAGTGTTTTTTGTTTGTTTGTTTTCTGGTTTCAAATGCAGTAGTTGTAAGCAGAAGCAATAATCTAAGAATTTCCCTGACCTATTGTATATAACAAGTCGTATCAATTCTGAGGTTCTGCACTTTACATTAGGAGTCATCTATTATAGATGCCCTGTCCTCATTCTTGTTACAAGTAGAAGGAAGGAAAGTTTGCCATCAGGGAATGAGTCAAACTTACTCTGTAAAGCAGAAAGGAAATTGGAAACGGATAATAACAGTAGCTGAGTAATCTTCTCTAAGTAGATTTTCTTTACATTTTTCTCTCGGGAGACTGAATTTTGCTCTCCCAAAGGGATAATGTTGGATGGGTAAGAACAATCTGATTTAATCTAATAAGGGAAATGAGAACATTGCAGAAAACAAAATTCAATAAAGGAAAATCAAACTGAGCACAGGAGAGGATTATGTAGTTTGGTTAATAGAATAGGGGATGTGGTGTCAAAACTCCTTCATTATTTTTTCCTGCTTAACCAAATCACTTCAAGAAAAAAAGCTTAGAAAAATAAAAAGATCTCCCTCCCCAATAGAGTGAAAGTCTATCAAAAAAGTGTCATAATGGGAGTTAAGATTTTTATTTTTTTATTTTTTTGGAATTAAGATTTTAAATTTTAAAAAGTACACTGAAATTAATTTTGGTAGAGAAATAATGAATTCCACTCTCCCAACATGAAGACCAGATTTTTTACCTTCTTACAGTATGAACTGTAATAAACAATCTATACTATCTTTCTATACAGGATCAAGAAAATGCCTAAAAGGGCAGCTGACTTTTCCATACAGTTCTTGGAATTGTGTGTAAGAATGCAAGAAGGAAAAAGTAAAGTTTCATCCAGTATCTTTAAGACACTTTTGGTGTGGGTTTACTGAAATCTTAGTTTTCAGTCCTTTAAGCAAAGGGCAAACTCTACAATTTATCTCATATGCACAATAATACCACACATATAAATACCTTTTGGATAAATAATGAGGTAGATTGTCTGAGTTATGTTGCTATCTATATTAATTGAAAAGCATGATATTGTTTATCAACATACTCCTTTGCATATTTTATTACCACCAATCAGAAAAAATGTCTTGTAAATACATAAAAAAACTTTTGTTCATATTATTGATCCTTTGATATCCAAAGTAGCAAAAGAAGGA
The DNA here is from genome assembly GCF_019320065.1 of Cervus canadensis. Classification (NCBI taxonomy): domain Eukaryota; kingdom Metazoa; phylum Chordata; class Mammalia; order Artiodactyla; family Cervidae; genus Cervus; species Cervus canadensis. The sequence goes on along the minus strand of NC_057402.1, from coordinate 29,666,032 downwards.
AAATATAAAACATTAGTAAGTTCTAAGTATTCATAGTAGCATTTGGGGCATTATGACTCTACTTACAAAAGAAAACTATTTATTATTTCTGTTTATAACTATTAAACTGCTCTTATAAAGTATTCAGAACCGCCAGTAGAAATTAGAGAGTAGTTACAACACTCAGGCAGTTAGCTAGAAAGAGAGGAAAAAAAGGCTTCATGAAGTATTTGTGGCAGTAAAGCACTGTACAATCTAAGTTTGATTCTCAATTTTATCACAGAAGCTGTTTCGTTACCATGAAGTGCTTTAAATGTAGGTAAGTGAGTCACATTAACCAAACTCCCAAAATATTGATTCATACACCTGATTATGACTTTTTTTTCCACTGAAACTATGGAATATATATTTCTAGTTACCAAAATACCTCAATTTAATTTTCTATGACACTATTCTAAAAATTAAGACCCCTGAAACAAAAATCAAACTTAGAACTATAAAGTAGTTATGTGTGTGGAAAGTCAGGACAAAAGGTAGTCTAACCATTTTGCCTGCTATATAATCCCATCTATTTTACCACCCATGGTGGTAAAGCCTGGAGATTTTTAATGCTAGTGTCAATTAGATACAAGAGCTGAATAAATGTTGAAAAGCTCTTACTACCTACTTCCAATATTTCTTATTACTCAACAGTATCTTTTGTCATTGGAACACTTCCATATAAAGAACATGTTTTCATTAGAGATTTTTTAAATTAATTACACTTCAAGTGTGTCTTTTTTTCACAGACATAGTTTAAATCCCTCAGGAGATTATAATCTCTAGTCTAATCCAATCACAGATATGAATTACTTCATGGATTTTCTTATGCTTCAGAAGATTTTCATAGGCAACTAATCTTATCCACTTTATGTTAAGTGTTTCTATTTTTAGCTTCTCATATATTTTTAAATTGTGGCTGTTTATTAAAACCTACAGACTGCTGTACACTGGCTGACAGCAAGTATTATTTGTATAGACAGAATACAAAACTCCATAGAAATAGTTCTTATGCATCAGTAGCTTTTAAAATAGCATTTACTATTTTACTATTGATGATACAAGAAACTCACGTAAGATTAGATATTTTTATCTGTAGATAACAGAAAATCTATCTTAAACTGATGTATAATATGAGTATTTATTATTTCATATAGCAAAAAATGTGATTTCAAGGCTGGTTTCTTCACTGGTTCAGTGACATCATCAGAAATCTAGGTATTTATGATCTTTCAGCTCACCCAACCTTGATATCAGTGCTATTCTGCCTGATGGTGGCCAAATACATACAGAGACCTGGAACAATTTGCAACATGTCAAATCAGCCATGAAAAGGTTTATTCCTTCTTGCTCATTATTTTTCAAGAGCAAAAACATGTTTATCAAAGGCTTCCCTACCATATTCCTCTCATATTTCATTTGATTTATACTATATATTATGCCTATGTCTAAATCAATCACTAATAAGAGAAATGAAGTCAGATGGTTTTAGCAATTGGTGAGTGTCAAACTTTACTGTGTATCAGAAAAACAAGACTGTGAAAACACAGATCACAGGTTCTCATATATATTGCTATGACTTTGGTGGATGAGGTAAGTCACATTTTCATAAGCCCATAGGTGATACTGATGTTTTCTGTCTTGGAGCCACTATTCAAGAACTGTTGCTCTAGGGTATACACTGGTCATCTGAAAGAGTATATTTGAGTCCAAAACTTCTCTCATATCTGAACTAGAAATGAAATAAAATCTGTAACAATAATAATAAAAACTTCCTACAAACAAAATCCAGGACCAGATGACTTCACAGGTGAATTCTACCAGACACACAAAGGAGAACTGATCCTTGTCAAACTTTTCCAAAAGATTGAAGCAGAGTGAAGACCCCTAAAGACCTTCTACGAAGCCACCATTATACTGATACCAAAACCAGACAAAGACATCACCATGAAAGAAAATAGGCCAGTATCCTTGTTGAATATAGATGCAAAATTTTCAACAAAACATTAGCAGACCAATCCAACAACATATAAAAAAAAAGTCATACACCATGACCAAGCTGGATTCATCCCAAGTTAACAAAGATGGTTCAGTATATGCAAATCAATCAATGTGATACACCACCTCAACAGAAGAAAAAATAAACAACACATGATCATGTCAACAGATGCAGAAAAAGCATTTGATAAAACTCAACATCTACTCATGATAAAAACTCTTACCAAAGTGGGATAGAGCAGGCATATCTCAACATAATAAAAGTTAGTTAATGAAAAATCCACAGCCAATATAATGATCAATGGTAAAAAGTTGAAAGCCTTCCCACTAAAATCTAGAACAAGACAAGGATGTCCACTCTCATTGCTTCTTTCAACATAGTATTGGGAGTCCAAACTACAGTAATCAGAGAAGAGATAGAAATAATAGGTATCCAAACTGGAAGAGAAAAGGTAAAACTGTCATTATATGCAGATGGCATGATAATATATACAGAAATTCCTAAAGACTTCACACAAAAACTACTAGAACTGGTAAACTCAGCAAGATAGCAAGATATAAAATTAACGTATGAAAATTGCTTGCATTATTTTTACACTACTAATGGTATATCAGAAAGGGAATGCAAAAAAAATCCCTTTAAAAATTGCACCCCCCAAAAAATACTTAGGAGTAAACCTGGCCAAAGAGGTGGAAGACTTATATGCTGAGAACTACAAAACATAAAGGAATTTAAATGTGATTCAAAGAAATGGAAAGATATTCCATCTTCTTGGATTGGAAGAATTAATATTCCTACAATGGCCATACTAACCAAAGCAATCCATAGATTCAAATGTGATCCCAATCAAATTACCCATGACATTTTTCACAAGATTGCCAAATAATCTTGAGAAAAAAGAATAAAGGTAGAGACATAACCGTCCCAAACTTCAGACAATACTACAAAGGTACAGTAATCAAAATAGCATGATATTGGCACGAAAACAGACATGTGGATTAATGGAACAGAATAGAGAGCCAAGAAATAAACCCACACACCTATGGTGAGTTAATCTTTGACAAAAAAAGGCAAGAATACACAATGGGAAAAAAAAATAGTCTCTTCAGCAAGTGGTGTTGGGAAAGTTGGAAAGCCACATGTAAATCAATAAAGTTAGAACACACCCTCAAACCATGCATAAAAATAAACTCAAAATGGCTTAAAGACTGAAAAATAAGATATGATACCATAAAACTTAAAAAAAAAATACAGGCAAAACATTCTCTGACATAATTGTACAAATGTTTTCTTAGGTCAGACTCCCAGTGGAATAGAAATTTAAAAAAAAAATAAATAACCTAATGGAACCTAGTTAAACATAAAAGCTTTTGTACAGCAAAGGAACCAAATGAAAAGATAGAAGGGGAGGAAATCTTTGCAAATGATGCAACCAACAAGAGATGAATTTACGAAATATACAAATAGCACATACAACTCAACAACAAAATAGCAAGCAATCCAACTGAAAAATGAACAGAACTAAGTAGACATTTCTCCAAAGACACACATATAACCAACACACACATGAAAAATGCATATCATCACTAATTATTAGAGAAATGCATATCAAAATCACAGTGAGGTACCACCTCACACTGGCCAGAATGGCCATCATCAAAAAGTTTACAAATAACAAATGCTGGAGAGGGTGTGGAGGAAAGGGGACCTTCTTACATTCTTGATGGAAATGTAAATTGGTACAGCCACTACAGAAAACAGTACAGAGGTTTCTCAAAAAAAAACCAAACAAAAAAATGGAGTTGCCATATGACCAGGAATCCTACTCGTGGGCATGTAACTGGACAAAACTATAATTCAAAAAGATACATACACCCCCTCTGTTCATAGCAGTACTATTCACAATAGCCAAGACATGGAAACAACAGGTGAATGGATAAAGGTCCATTAACAGGGGAATGGATAAAGAAAATGTGACATATTTATACACAGTGAAATTCTACTCAGCCATAAAAAAAGACTGAAAGAGTGCCGTTTGCAACAACATAGATGCACCTAGAGATCCTCATATTAAATGAGGTAAATCTGACAAAGACAGACAAATACCATATGGTATCTCTTATATGTGGAATCTAAAATATGACATAAATGAACTTATGTACAAAACAGAAACGGACTCAACAAACATAGACAACAGACATGCGGTTGCAAAGGGAAGGGAGTAGCAGAGGGAGGCAGCCAGAGTTTGGGGTTAGCAGAGTTTGGGGCTGCACCCCACATGCCTACAAGACCTGTACTTGCTCAGCTTTAGGACTGAAGAAAGAGCCTGGAGTCAGCAATACAGACGTCAATGATTTAATGGATAGGGGAGCTTATACATCTTTAGCAAAGTCCTAGAGCAACACCTTACCATAGGTGTGTGTGGCAGACAGTGGGCAGGACATGGTAGCCATCTTCATTCCCAGGGGGCAGGAGAGACTATCAATTACAGAGGAATGATGTCGGGTGTGCTCATTGGTTACCATGGAAACCAGCAGAGGGACAGGCCTCTCTCTGCCCCTTTGATAAGAACCATCACTAGCTGGGCTGTGGGGCAAGTATGTAGGAAGGTCAATCATGTGCATAGTGTTTAAGTGAAGGGGGCACTGGTTGGGCAGGGGATGTGCAGAAAGCAAGTGGACAGGCATCTCGGGTGGCATGACCATACAGCATAGAATGGATAAACAATGTCCTCCTGTATAGCACAGGGAATTATATTTGATATCCTGTGATAAACCATAATGGAAAAGAATATTTAAAATATAAAAAAGTCCTCATAAAATCAGGAAGTAGCTTTCATATCAGAAGAATCAAATTCAGTAATCATTAGGGTGACATGCATAAAAGTTTTGAGCTAAGGTATATTGAGGAAATTGAAAACATATTTGACCAAAGACTGGCACTTCCAGGAAAAACTTTATGAAAGCTTGTGGCAGCTTGTTGAATGTAAATATTAAGAAAATACATTATATTTTGAACTTGTGCTCAGATTCAAACTGGGACATTTAGAAGCCTAGGAAATGTTAAAATGTTAAAAAAAATAAATAAATAAAAACTAACAAAAAATCAAATATGTTAAAAGCTACATGCAATTTCCCCCCCTAGTTTACAAAAGAGAGGAATCTGTTGCAGATCCATAGTTTCTTTGTGGAAAAAAAATGCTCTTAATGAGCATGGGAAGAATTTGCAATGCAATTGAGATAAGGGAAGATAATATAGGAACAAATGGAATTGACTTTCCTTGACCTCAATAAAATAGATAAGAATACCCAGATTGGTGTCAGCATCATATCAACATGAGACAATCCCTTTGTCTCTCCCTTCAATCTACAACCAGTAAATCATCCAGAACTCAACAAAGATTTTGCTGCTTAACATACTGAGATGCTGGGGAATTCCACACATCTGTATATCTCAACATGGATGAACAGACACCTAGAGAAGGCAGAGCCAGTGGAAGAGCAGAGGCAGTGCCTGCTATACTGAACCCCTGGTGGCTAAGTCTGTGGCCCGGGGGGAAGCGCCTCAGGTGCCTACATCCATGGACAACTAGACAGCAGTGACAGGAGAGCCTGTGACAATGCCCCTCTGGCTTCAGAGGTGCCCACAACACCCAGTGACCCCCCACTCACAGTGGCATCACCTGCAAACTCGACAACCCTGGTCACAGCAGAGACACTCGCAATTCCGGCTCCTTTCCCAGCCTACCTCGACGCCCTCAGTGGAGATGCCTGCATCCCAAGAGGTCCATGATGTGCAGAGGCATCTGCTCACCCAGTACCCCAGGCAGCAACACCAGTCACATTGGCAACAGCAAGGCATCAATGATCAAAGAGGCACAGCAGCAATAATTAAGGTACCAGGTGACACTCCCCATGAAGGCAGTAAGGGTGGGATATGTCAACTGTCAAATATAACCAGAAGCAGTGCAGGTAAGAGGAACCAAAAATGTGTGCTATATCGCCAACTACTGGAAAACAAAAGGAAGGCCTCTAATTCTAACCTGCTGAATCATTAAAATCTAGTTAATAAAGGAAAAAGAAAAACAAAAAAACTTTAAAGAAAAGTATTCACATAAAAAAAGAAAGGCGTTCACTATTTCAAATATGTCAGCAAAAAAAAAAGCTCATTAAGCACGAATGAAGAACCACAGTAACACAATCTCATAAAGAAAATGACAAATCTCCAGAAACTAAACTTGAAGTAGTGGAATTTTGCCATCTAATTGAGAGAGAACTCAAAATAGCTGTGATGAAGAATTGACTCAATAAACTCTTTAGTCAATAAAGAAGTCAAATGAGAAATAAGTACATGAAGACAGATAAAAATGTCATTGGGATATACCAAAATCTATGAGATATAGCAAAATGGTTTAAGAGGGAAGTTTACAACAAGACAGGCCTACTTCAAGAAACAAGTATGGTCTCAAACTATCTAAACTTGTACCTGAAGAAGTCTTAAAAAGAATAATAAACAAAGTCCAAAGTTAGTGGAAAGAAGGAAAAAATAAAGATCAGAGCAGAAATAAATAAAAGAGAATAGAAAGACAATTATAAAGTTCAATAAAGCTAAGAGCTGGTTCTATGAAAAGTAAAATTGACAAATCTTTCAGCATATTCACCAAAAAAAAAAAAAGAGAAAAGGCTCCGTTAAATAATATCAGAAATTAAAGGGGAGAATTAAAAATAGATACCACAGAAATACAAAGAACAACCTAGAATAAATGGATAAATACCTAGTAGCATACAATCTCCCAAGAATGAACCATGAAGAAATAGAATATTTGAATAGACCAGACTCGGTAAGAATTTTGTAAAAGTAACAAAAAACCTTCTAAAAATCAAGAGTTCAGAACCAGTTGGCTTCACTGGTGAGTCCTACAAAACATTTAAAGATTTAATAGCTATCTTTCTCAAACTCTTCCAAACAATGAAAAGGAGGGAGTACTTTTTTAACTCAATTTACAAGGCCAGCATTACTGTGATACTGAAACCAGACACCTATGACATACACATGAAAAAAAAAAGTAAAAGGGTAAAAGGATGAAAAAACTGAGCTCTTTTACAGGAAAAAAAATTGTATATGAAAAATATGATGGGGATTATATACACAAGGAGTTACAATATCTACAAAGATAATCAATATGTGGTAGGGACAGAACAGAAGGGATATATTAAACCTAGTTCAAATTCCCAGGAGCAAGAAATTTTGCAAACAGTTACACATTGTTAGAGCATTTGGATTTACATTGGAAAGTGTATGAAGTAGGAAAAATAAACTAGAACAGATAAGCATATTTTTGATAAATCCACCAAACTAAGATGCTTAATGGATAAATTCAGAAACAACAGCAAAGGCAGGGAATACACTGACATGGCTAAAAGATACTGTGGCTAAAGAATACTAACAGCCTTAGGAGAAGAGGTAAATTTGTTCAGGTTTTATATGAGATAGAGAGAGAAAGGGGTGAGAGAAAAAGAAATATAACTGGAAATGAGACAGCAGGTTAAGAGCCTGCTAAATAATTTGATCTGGAGGTAAAGAAGAGTTTTAACTGATAGAAGGGATAGCTGAGGGCTTGTTAAAATGTGGTTGAAGAAATCCACAGAATATCATGATACTTCATCATATAATGACACTTCATCACCAGGGGTAACACAAGCAAGGATACATTAATACTGATTGCAAAGAACTAGAAGATATCAACAGGTGACACATAGACCCAAAGGAACCTCACAGATCCAGCAGTAAAACTGAAAATGAACAATCTGAACTTTCAGTGTTGACTCAGTAAGATACAATTAAATGGGAGTAGAAGAGCAGACCAAGAGGAAGGGAAACAGTAAAATAGAGCTTCCACAAAAAATAATATTTTTATTCAGAGTGGCTGGAGCAATGAAAAACTGAAATTAGTTGAAAATATCCCAGGTTAAGAGTGTGGGCCTACTTCAGAAAATATAATTACACGCCATACCCATAAAGATTAGATTTTGTTAAAAAGGAATGAGGAAACATCTGAGGAAATTAATGGAGAAGAAAAGCTGAGAACTATAAACTCCCATGAATTTTTACAAAATTTAAAAAAAAGTAGAAAATATAGCAATAGAAATAAAAGAGTTAAAGAAAAAACCACATAACCCCCGAAACACACACACAAAATATCTTGTAGATTATAGAGCAAAACAGGAGCATGTAAAATAGGTTAAATACAAAGAAGAATGAAGAAATTGCCTGCATGATTAAAGGAAGAGCTAGAGAAACAGGAAGAAATGGATGGAATTAAGTCTGTTGTTTACATGAAGCACTGTGGTATGATTAAATACATAGGTAAATTCGTTTGGCTTTTACAGTGTCAGGTTTAAGAAGAACTGTAAATGAGTTTCATAAACATGGCATTTTTATTTTTAAAAATATACTGTTGAAAATCAAAGGGGATAATGCAAGTGAAAGTGTTTTGATGAAGTTAAGTGCTTTATATGTGGCAGGTGTTATTATTATTATCTTTATCTTATGATTCCAGTGCTGGTTTTCAGTCCTTATACCCTTGCTCATATCTAATCAATCTGAATTCATTCAATGGCTAAGATGTCATTATCTTGAGTCTAAGGCACTACTAAAGTCTAAATATATTTCACTTTAATGTGTGCCTTCTGTCAACCATTTGCAATGCTATCAAGAAAATCCATCAATTTTTCTAGCATAACTTACTTTTGATTAAAAGCAAACTAATTCTTCCATATACTCTTTCTTAAGAATATGCTTATTCTTAAAATATTTGTATTCCTATTTCAACAAGAAAAAGAAGAGGTTATATACCAAAGGCACTGTTTTAGTTGATTTAAAAACACAATAAATCAATATTTTGCATTTTAAAATTTTGTTGTAAATATTCCTTACCAAAACATAACTCTATCTCCCAATTAGTATGAAAAGTGAAGAACTCTGTGATAATGTGAAACAATGATTATGGTACAATAATAATTACCTCAAGAAATTATAAGAAAATCAGAGTGGTATACATATCTGTGCTACATTTTCTGTTTCCTTAAAATTTAATTTAGAAGATTGTCAGACGATACAAATTGTTTAAAAAAAAAATTGTGGTTGAACCATATGAAATTACCATTACTTGACTATGTTTTGGTCTATAAAGTGTCAAATTCTTATTGTGAAAGCTATATTTAATATCTGTAATTACTTAACATATAAACTATTTTCATTGTATCATTTACAGTTCAAGTTAAATCTAGAACATTAATTTTTTTCTTCAATAAGGTAGTTTTTACTGCTATAAAACTACCTCAGTTAATGATAATTTTATTAATACAGGTCAGGCTATGGGTGAAATGTTGTGGGAAAAGAACTCCAAAACAGAAGACCTCCCCCACCCCACCCCACCCCCATCACTCAAGACTGTTCTTTTTTAATTTTTAAAATTTTTATTTGGATTGTTAGCTTTTTATTTTCACTTACTTTTGTATTGGATGGAAGATTCTTTCAATTCTATTATGCTTTACAGATTTCAAAAGTTTCACACACCTGATTTCATATAGTCCCATAATAACCATTTTTCTCTCCCTACTCCTATATTGCCCCTGCCCACTTTGCACTACCCACTGGTAACCACTGGTTTGTCATTTATATCTGTGAGTCTTCTGCCTTTTTGTTTTATTCATTAATTTTTGTATTTTTATATTCCACATATAAGTAAGATACTATTTGTCTTTCTTTATGTGACTTATTTAGCATAATGCCTTCTAAGTCCATTCATGTTACTGCAGTTGGCAAAATTTGATTCTTTTTTATGGTAGAGTAGTATTCCATTGTGTGTGTGTACCACAATTTCTTTATCCATTTATATGATGATGGACACTTAGGTTGCTTCCATGTCTTGGCAATTGTAAATAACGCTGTTTATGAACATAGAGGTGCATGTGTCTTTTTGAATCAGTGCTTTTGTATTTTGGGATATACATTCAGGAGTGGAATTGTCCTTTCATGCATGCGTGCTAAGTCACTTCAGTCATGCCTGACTCTTTGTGACCCAATGGACTGTAGTCCACCAGGTTCCTCTGTCCATGTCATATGGGAGTTCTATTTTGAACTTTTTGAGAAACTTCCATAATATTTTCCACAGTAGTTGCACAAATCTACCACAATGGACACGTGTTCACTTTTCTCCATATCCAAGTCTGCAACTGTTATTTGTGTCCTTTTTGATGATATCTATCCCTGGTGGCTCAGATGGTAAATAATCTTTCTGCAATGTAGGAGACCTGGGTTCAATCCCTGGGTCAGGAAGATCCCCTGGAGAAGGGAATGGCACTCCGCTCCAGTATTCTTGCCTGGAGAATTTGATGGACAGAGGAGACTGGTGGGCTACAGTCTATGGGATCGCAAAGAGTCAGACACAACTGAGTGACTAAGACACTTTCTCACAGGTGTCAGGTGATATCTCACTGTGCTTTTGATTTACATTTCTCTAATAATTAGCTATCTTGAGCATCTTTTCATGTGCCTGTTGGTCATCTGCATTCCCTCTTTGAAAAAATTTCTATTCAATTCTTCTGCCCACCTTTTAGTTGGGTCGTTTGCTTTTTTGAATGTTGAGTTTTATAAGCTGCTCGTATATATTGGATATTAACCCCTTATTGGTCATTTCGTTCACAAATATTTTCTCCCATTCAGTAAGTTTTCTTTCAATTTTGTCAATGTTTTCCTTTGTTGCACAAAGCTTTTAAGTTTAATTAGGTACCATTAGTTTCATTTTGCTTTATTAGAACCTTAATTTTTTAATGGAAAATTCTGAGTTTTTAAAATAACCTCAATATATTTGTGTGTCCTCGCCCAGTCGTGTCCTACTCTTTGCAACCCCATGGGATGTAGCTCACTACGCCCCTCCATCCATGTGATTTTCTAGGCAAGAATACTGGAATGGGTTGCCATTTCCTTCTGCAGGGAACCTTCCTCACCCAGGGATTGAACCTGCATTGCAGGCAGACTCTGTACCATCTGAGCCACCAGGCAAGTCCTGTTTAATATATTTATGTAGCATTTACTTTTCAATTGGATTTGGATTTATTTATATTAAAAACTTTTATTAGTACTGCATCTCCTATGAAAAGTTACACATACTTAAACTTTATGTGAAAGACAGCTTAAAAAGAAGTTAGCCTCAACAGGTATAGAACTGGAACATAAGCCTTTTCTTTCCTTTTTCAATTTGAAGATGACATAATTGTCTACATAGAAAAAAATCTCAAGGAATCTACCAAAACCCAAAGGAAAATGACTCCTAAACCTAATAAGTGATTTCAGCAATGCCATAGGATGAACACACAAAAATCAATTATGTTTCAGTGCACAACAATGAACATGTAAAAACTGTAATTTAAAACATAACACTACTTACAATCACTCAAAGAAAATTAAATACTTAGATATATATTTAACAAAACATATGCAGGATCTTTCATTTGAAAATTACAAAGTGGTGATGAAAGAAATCAGACAAGATCTAAATAAATAGTATAATACTTCATGTTCATATATTGGAATTATCAAAACAGGAAAAATGTGCTTTATCCTCAAATTGATTTAGAGGTTTAATAAAATTTCTGCCAAAATTCCAGCAAAGACTTTTGTAGGTGTAGACAAGTTCATTCTAAAATATGGAAAGGTTGAGTCCCTGGACTAGCTAAAATAATTTTGACAAAGAAAGAGGAAGAGGGATTGCAGCAATATGGATGCAACTAGAGATTATCATACTAAGTAAAGTAAGTCAGAAATAGAAATATTATATGATATCACTTATATGTGGAATCTAAAAATATGACACAAATGAACCTATCCATGAAACAGAAACATGGACATGGAGAATAGACTGGTGATTGCCAAGAGGGAGGGGGATGAGAGATGGATGAACTGGGAGTTTGGGATTATCAGGTACAAACTGGCATATAGAATGGGCAAACAACAACATCCTACTGTATAGCACAAGGAACTATATTCAATATCATGTGATAAATGGAAAAGAATGTGAAAAAATATGTGTGCGTGTATGTATATATATATATACATATATATATATATATATATACATATGCTGCTAAATCGTGTCAGTTGTGTCCAACTCTGTGCGACCAAATAGCCGGCAGCCCACCAGGCTTCTCCATCCCTAGGATTCTCCAGGCAAGAACACTGGAGTTGGTTGCCATTTCCTTCCCTAAGGCATGAAAGTGAAAAGTGAAAGTGAAGTCGCCCAGTCCTGTCCAACTCTTCACGACCACATGGACTGCAGCTTACCAGGCTCCTCTGTCCATGGGATGCTCCAGGCAAGAGTGCTGGAGTGGGTTGCCATTTCCTTCTCTCTCTCTATATATATATACACACACACCACACACACACACACACACACATAGCTGAGCTACTTTTCTGTACAGCTGTAATTAATACAATATTGTAATTCAACTGTACTTCAATAAAAAATAAATTAAAAAAAAGAGGAGGAATCATTCTACTTGATATTGGTATTGATTACTATATAGCCAAAGTAATCACAATAGTGTATTACTTGTGGAGGGCCAGACACATAGATCAATAGGACAGAATAAAGACAGGCTTTTCAATAAGTGGTGATAGAAAAACTAGAAATACATAGGTAGAACTGTGAACTTTGATCTAAACTTCATACTTTATACAAAAACTAAATAAAAATGATTATGGACATAAATGTAAAACTATAAAACTTTTAGAAAAAACAAAAGTAAAATATTTGGAATCCAGGGCCAAAGAGTTTCCAGGTTTGACACAAAAATCATGATCATTAAAGGAACAATTGATAAGTGATTCTCACCCAAATTAAAACTTTTACACATGAAGAGAATGAAAAGACAAGCATCTTAGTACCACATTCATGAAAAGAGAAAGTGCTGAGCATTGTACTGAGTATATAAATGAGCCAGAGCTCTTACTGAAGGCTGGGCAATCAATTTAACTTTTAAATGAATGGATTATCTTCATGATAGTTTTGATAATGTGTTTGGTACTCAACTGAATTAGTTAAGATAAGTAAACCTTTTTTTTTTTTTTTTAAAGCACTCTGTGCTTTTTTCTATTGATAAGCTAGCTTTCAGAATTAAATTTAATTCATCTAATCTATTGGCATCAAACTTATTTACAACTCATAGAAAGAAAAAACGAAGACTCTACTCATTTAACTTCAGTTGATGTTGAATTATGTATAGGCAAAACATCTACATCATAGACTATGCAGGCATAAGTCTGACTGCACATGTCTCCAAAATCATCTTTTTCTCCTCCTGTATATTCTAATCTTCACAACTGATATTAGTAGAAAGGAGTACTGGGTAATCTACTGCTTTTAATTATCTAGGCCACTGCCACCCACCTATCATTACCCTGGTGATAAGTAGACACGTGAAGAAATCTATATTCATGATGAATGATATAGTGTATATCTCTGGGGATGGAGATTAGCCAATTAACTTGTGGAAGGGAAAGTCTAAGCTTCAGTGCAAGCAATCTTAACTGACCTTTCTACAAATCCACAACAACTACTGGGAAAGATTTGTTTTGGTGTCAAACACTTTAAGAAAGAGTAAATGAGTAATAATAGCTTTAAGTTGGTTGAAGGAACTTAGCAGACAATCTGAAATAGAAAATATTTTTAATTAGCTAACAACGAAGAACTAAAATAATAATATAAAAAAGCCATACTGTGAGTGGCTTAATATTTCATTGGAAGTTTTTATTTTTCCCCACTTTGGCTAATTGGATCATTTCCACATGAATGAAATACATGTTAAATTATTTACAGATAATTACATGGCTGTGCAATTTCTAAAATATTAAGACACAGTTGTCCCACAGGAAACACTGCAACAGACACAGGCTCATCAAGAAATGAATAAGCAAGGGGATAATAAAAGGGCATTATAAGAAAACCCTTTAAAAAAAAAAAACCCTTTAAAATTAGAGGTAGCACTCTTAAAATTAATTTACTTTTCAAAATATCATAGGCACTTAAAATTATTTTTTCATCTCCCCACCTTTCTCTTCAAAAATAATGACTCAAGTATCAGCCCCTTAAATTTTCTTAATCTGAAAACACTAATGGAAATTAGACAACAAATGCATTTTAATTTGATTTATAAGTAGTATCACCCTCAATGAATATGCACTCAACCATGACTATAGAAAGGGGGGTGCTACTTTCTATAGTGTATCTAAAGTGAGCCAGCTTTTCACTTAATTATGTCATTATTAATATCAAAACAAGATGCTATAGATCATATCAGTAAGCATCAAAATTAAGTATTTGCATCTTGACTAATAATTAGTGGTAATTTTAGGTACTGTACTTTCAGGCACTGTGGGCACTAATTAAGTACATTTTTTCATCATTGACCTTTAGTTAACAGTTCACTTGATACCATTGTTGAGCTAACGAAGTGTTGTGACCTAATAAAGTATTAAGTCACAAATGTAGCCTAAGAAACAGCAACCTCTCAAACTAAGTTACAATGGGGCAAAACAAACTTCATTAAATTACACATCTGAAATACATTCTTCCTACCCTTCACTGCCAACCCCTAAAAATAAGTCTGTTTTTGTCCCTGACTTTGTTGCATTCCTCCACCACTCAAAGGAAGTTCTTGGTCAGCCAGTCTACTTAAGGGGCTTGTGTGATTTACAATCAGTGGAAAGGACAGAGGGACATAATCCTCTGTTGGCATGTAGGATTTTTCAAAGATATGAGTATCCTATACTAAAAACTAAATTAAAAATTATAAACACAATAAAAGTGGAGAAATGGTGGGGGTAAAGAGTCTTCAATCTGTTTTTAGGAGAGAGAGAGAGTTTTTGTTTTGTTTTTGTTTTGTTTTGTATCTCATTAGCTATTAATTTGAAACTAAGGCTTAGAGAGACTTCAGTGAATCTCTAAGAAAGGAAAGATACTAAGGAGTGGGTGAAAAGAGATCATTATAAGAAATTATGCTATCAATTTTGACTATGCTTATTTTGATACATTTTCAGGGAAGTCAAAAAACACTGGAATAATTCTTTTAAGTACTTTGGGAACCAATATTAGGTTCCCAGGCCAACAAAGGTCCATCTAGTCAAAGCTATGGTTTTTCCAGTAGTCATGTATGGATGTGAGAGTTGGACTATAAAGAAAGCTGAGCGCTGAAGAATTGATGCTTTTGAACGGTGGTGTTGGAGAAGACTCTTGAGAGTCCTTTGGACTGCAAGGAGATTCAACCAGTCAATCCTAAAGGAAATCCGTCCTGAATATTCATTGGAAGGACTGAGCTGAAGCTGAAACTCCAATACTTTGGCCACCGGATGTAAAGAACTGACTCATTGGAAAAGACCCTAACGCTGGGAAAGATTGAAGGCAGGAGGAGAAGGGGATGACAGAGGATGAGATGGCTGGATGGCATCACCGACACGAAGGACATGAGTTTGAGTAGTCTCCAGGAGTTGGTGATGGACATGGAAGCCTGGCATGCTTCTGTCCATGGGTCGCAAAGAGTCGACACGACTGAATGACTGAACTGAACCTGAGGCCATTTATTTATTACTACCACTTCTACATTGCCTGTAAGTAGAAATTCAAATGCCCTTTAAGTATGAGGAGGTTATTATCCTTCTTGATTGTCTTTGAAATTATTAAAGGATTCGTTTTCTTTCTGTCCTTCTTCCCAGACCCATCACTGGGGGATCACAAACCTTGGTTTCTTACACCATTCTCCAACAAAAGGAATAATGGCCCTTGGAGAAAAGGCTGATTCTATGACTTTGCAGGAAATATGCCAAATTTCCTTGGATCATATTGTAGTTACATAAAATTAAAAAGTGCTTAAAATACAATAATAAAATACACAATGATGGCGGTACATCGAAGAGGAAAAAGGAGCCAACTAAAAAAGCTTCTAATGACCAAAATTGGAATAATTTAAGCAATAAAATAAGGTAGTATTAGATAATTATTCAAAGCATAAAATAAATATAGACTCCATACTGATAAAAATAAATGAAGAAATAAATAAATATAAGAGAGGAGATAAAACTCCCATACAGAAAAATGGCAATTAACTTGTGTAGACATCTACTCTTAAAGAGGTGGAACATAACTCCTCACTCTTTGAGAGCTACACACAGTAACATCCTTTCATAGTTTACAGTATGAAAAGGGAAAAAAATAACTTTACAGTGAATAAACCTGACAAACTCTGCTTTAGCCAGTGAAAGTCAACATCAAAAGTCACAAAGCATATTAATAGTGTACCCTTGATATGGTGTAAGGTGAATGGCACTTTATCTTCCTGAGCTTCTTCCCAGAAACACCTAATCACAACCTAATCATGAGAAAACCATCAGACAAATCCCAATTTAGGGGCATTTAAAAAACACATGACTAGTACACGTCAGTAGTTTCAAGGTCATCAATAACAAAGTCTGAGAAACTGTCACAAGTCAGAGAAGCCTAAAGAAACACAACTAAATGCAATGCAGTGTCCCGAATGGGATCTAGCAAAAATTGCAACAAAAAGACACTGGGTA
Organism: Cervus canadensis; assembly: GCF_019320065.1. Taxonomy (NCBI): domain Eukaryota; kingdom Metazoa; phylum Chordata; class Mammalia; order Artiodactyla; family Cervidae; genus Cervus; species Cervus canadensis. The sequence continues at coordinate 29,649,387 of NC_057402.1, read as the reverse complement.
AAAATGAAGGAAATATGAATAAAGTACAGGCTTTAGTCAATCATAATGTATCCATGTTACTTCATTCATTATAATAAATGTAGCATACTAATTCGGAGAAGGCAATGGCTTCAGTGCTCACTTCAGAACCCACTCCAGTGCTCTTGCCTGGAAAATCCCATGGACAGAGGAGCCTGGTAGGCTGCAGTCTATGGGGTCGCGGAGAGTCGGACACAACTGAGTGACTTCACTTTCACTTTTCACTTTCCTGTATTGGAGAAGGAAATGGCAATCCACTCCAGTTCTTGCTTGGAGAATCCCAGGGATGGGGGAGCCTGGTGGGCTGCCGGCTATGGGGTCGCACAGGGTCGGACACGACTGAAGTGACAGCAGCAGCAGCATACTAATTTAATAAGCTAGTAGGGGAACTGAGTGTGGAGTTACACTCTACTAGATTTTTATTATCTAAAGTTATATTTATATTATTTCAAAGTCGAGAAAACTTTATGATTCCAAAATTTTTATACAATAGGAAAGAAAGAATGAGTCTCAGGAGAGGGCCTGAAGGAGTAATGGGAACCCAATTAAAGTTGATTTGTTCCATACCAAGAGCAACACAATGAATAAGACAGTTACATGGGATTTTAGAAAATTCAGAAAGATCCTTGCCATCTAGTATCCTGTGTTTTTCAACCATTAACAACTCTTAAGAAAAGCAGTAATGAGAACCCATATATATACTTGGAACAAAAGACATATCTCAACAATGGCAAAAATGACAAAAAGTTCTAACACACTGCTACACAGTCATAGCTTAAAAATATTAAAAATATGATTCAATGCAATCCCTATCAAGCTACCAATGGTATTTTTCACAGAACTAGACCAAAGAATTTCACAATTTGTATGGAAATACAAAAAACCTTGAATAGCCAAAGCAATTGTGAGAAAGAAGAATGGAACATGAGAAATCAACCTGCCTGACTTCAGGCTCTACTACAAAGCCACAGTCATCAAGACAGTATGGCACTGGCACAAAGACAGAAATATAGACCAATGGAACAGAATAGAAAGCCTGGAGATAAAGCCACGTACCTACGGACACCTTATCTTCAACAAAGAAGGCAAGGATATACAATGGGAAAAAGACAACCTCTTTAACAAGTGGTGCTGGGAAAACTGGTCAACCACTTGTAAAAGAATGAAACTAGAACACTTTCTAACACCATACACAAAAATAAACTCAAAATGGATTAAAGCTCTAAATGTAAGACCAGAAACTATAAAACTCCTAGAGGAGAACATAGGAAAAACACTCTCCGACATAAATCACAGCAGGATCCTCTATGACCCACCTCCCAGAATATTGGAAATAAAAGCAAAAATAAACAAATGGGACCTAATTAAACTTAAAAGCTTTTGCACTACAAAGGAAACTATAAGTAAGGTGAAAAGACAGCCTTCAGAATGGGATAAAATAATAGCAAACAAAGCAACAGACAAAGGGTTAATCTCAAAAATATACCCTCTTACACTGTTGGTGGGAATGCAAACTAGTGCAGCCACTATGGAGAACAGTGTGGAGATTTCTTAAAAAACTGAAAATAGAACTGTCATATGACCCAGCAATCCCACTTCTGGGCATACACACCGAGGAAACCAGATCTGAAAGACACATGCACCCCAATGTTCATCGCAGCACTGTTTTACAATAGCCAGGACATGGAAGCAACCTAGATGCCCATCAGCAGATGAATGGATAAGGAAGCTGTGGTACATATACACCATGGAATATTACTCAGCCATTAAAAAAGAATTCATTTGAATCAGTTCTAATGAGATGGATGAAACTGGAGCCCATTCTACAGAGTGAAGTAAGCCAGAAAGATAAAGACCAATACAGTATACTAATGCATATATATGGAATTTAGAAAGATGTTAATGATAACCCTATATGCAAAACAGAAAAAGAAACACAGATGTACAGAACAGACTTTGGGACTCTGTGGGAGAAGGCAAGGTTGGGATGTTCTGAGAGAACAGCATTGAAACAAGCATCACCATCCCAGGTTGGATGCATGAGACAAGTGCTCAGGGCTGGTGCATTGGAAAGACCCACAGGGATGGGATGGGGAGGGAGGCTGGAGGGGAGATGGAGATGGGAAACACACATAAATCCATAGCTGACTCATGTCAATGTATGGCAAAAAACACTACCAGATTGTAAAGTAATTAGCCTCCAACTAATAAAAATAAATGAAAAGATAAAAATTAAAAAAAATAAAGTTTACAAACCTTTAGCTAGACTAGATGAGAAAAACAAATAAGTGAATAAAATTAGAAACAGAAGACATTACAGTTGATACTACAAAAACACACAGGATCATAGAGACTACTATGAACAATTATATGCCAACAATTTATGTAACTGAGAGAAATGAATATATTTTTAAAACACATAACTGACCAAGGCTGAATTAGGAAGAAAGACAAAATGTGAACAGAGCATAAAGAATAAAAAGATTTAATTAGTAATCAAAACCTTTCAAAACAGAAAAACCCAGGACCAGATAGCTTCTTTGGGGAATTATACCAAGCATTTAATGAATAATTATTACCATTCATTTTAAACTCTCCCAAAAACTTGAAGAGGAAGGAACATTCTCAATCTCATTCTATAGGGCCAGTATTACCCTGATATCTAAGCCAGAAAAGGACACTTCAAGAAAAAAAAACTGTAGATCAATATCCCTGATGAGTATACATGTAAAAATTCTCAGCAAAATATTACCAAGCAAAATTCAAGAACACATTAAAAAGGTTATACACCATAACCAAGTGGAATTTATCCCTGGGATACAAGGATGCTTCAACATATGCAAATCAATAAATGTAGTGTATTACATTGGTAAGACTAAAGATAAAAAATAACAATTATCTCAATAGATGCATAAAAAGCATTTGAGAGCATGCAACTCCCTTTTATAACAGAAACCCTCAATAGATTAGGTATAGAAGGAACAGAACTCAATATGATAAAGGTTACATATAGCAAACCCACAACAAACATTGCTTTCAATGGAGAAAAATTTAAAACTAAGACCAGGAATAAGATAAGTATGTCCACTCTCATCTCTATTGCTCAATATAGTACTGGAAGTTCTAGCTAGAGCAATTAAGCAAGACCAAGGAGAAAAAAAAGACATGCAAATCAGAAAAGAAGTAAAATTGCAACTGTTTGCAAATTATATGAATTTGTATATAGAAAAAATCACACTCAACCAGAAAACTGTTGTCACTAATCAAGATATGGGTAAAGTTCAAGGATATAAAATCAACAAACAAAAATCAACTATGTTTCTATACACTGATAATAAAATATCTGCAAAAGAAATCTATCTCATTCACAATAGCTTCAAAGCAAACAAAAAAATACCTGGTAATAAATTTAACCACAAAAGTAAAAAATTCTGTCTAATGAAAGCTATAAGACATTGGTGAAAGAACCAAAAAAATGCACAAAGGGAAAGATACCTCATGTTCATGGATTATAAGAATTAAAATATCCATATTACCAAAGCTACAGAAAAATTCAATGCAATCTTCATTTTAAAAAGCAATGGCATTCTTCACAGAAATAGAAAAAAAATACTAAAATTTGTAAGAAACCACAAAAAACCCCAAGTAACAATAGCAATTATGAGAAAGAAGACCACAGGTGAAGGCATCACTCTTCCTCATTTCAAACTATACCACAAAGCTATCATAATTAAAACAGTAAGTAAATGCCATAAAAAAGAATTGGCATGAATGGAATATAACCGAGAGCCCAAAATTAAACCTCACATAAACATTCAACTAAGAATTGATGCTTTTGAACTGTGGTGCTGGAGAAGACTCTTTAAAGTCCCTTGGAGTGCCAGGAGATCAAGCCAGTCAATCTTAAAGGAAATCAACCCTGAATGTTCATTGGAACGACAGATGCTCAAGCTGAAGCTCCAAGAATTTTGCCCCCTGATACAAAGAGCCAACTCATTGGAAAAGACCCTGATGCTGGGAAAGATTAAAGGCAGGAGGAGAAGGGGATGACAGAGGATGAGATGGTTGGATGGCATCATGGAGTCAATGGATATGAGCTTGAGCAAACTCTGGGAGATGATGAAGGACAGGAAAGCCTGGTGTGCTGTGGTGCATGGGGTCGCAAAGAGTCAGACATGCTTGGCTACTGAACTGAATACTCAACAAGGGAGTCAAGAATGGCTGATAGGGAAAGGACAGCCTCTTCAACAAATGGTACATGGAAAACTAGGTAAATATATGCAGAACAATGAGATTGAACCCTTATCCTACACAACTCAGAAAAATTAACTCAAAATGGATAAAGAATTAACCATGAAAACTAATACTATGAAACTCCTGGAAGAAAATGTAGTGAAGAAGCTCGTTAATGTTGGTCTTGGCAATGATTTTCTGGGCATGACACCAAAAAACACAAACAACAAAAGCAAAAAACCAACAAATGGGACTGCATCAAACTTAAAAGTTTCTGGACAGCAAAATAAATGACTGACTAGGTGAAGAGACAACCTATAGAACGGGAGGCCTTAGTTTCTACATACCATGTTTCAATAAAAGTATTCAAAATTTCATGGATAAATGGTTGATTCTTGAATATTGGAGTGGGTAGCCTATCCCTTCTCCAGTGAATCTTCCTGACCCAGGAATTGAAGCGGGGTCTCCTTCATTGCAGGATGATTCTTTACCAACTGAGCTACTAGGGAAACCCTGATTTTAGAGCAGGGGTAGGGCAATACAAGAGAAGCTTGAAGCATCTTGTAGTACCAGAAAGAAAAGAAGAGCTCAAAATGTAAAAGGATGGTGGTGGGCGAAAGAGGAATAAAAGTCACCCTGAAGAGTCCCCAGTGGCCAAATCTATTATAATTTTATCAATAAAATAAGTAACAGTAGTATTGGATTGTAACTCATAATATAAAATGAATATATTTTAGTCCATACTGAACTAAATAGGTAGGCAGATAGATAGTCTTGTTTATGAAACAGTTCCTCCCAAAAATGCAGATATTTTCCCCTGTAGGCGTTAAGAGATTAATTCTCCTTCATTCTGCATGCATGCTAAGTCACTTCAGTTGTGTCTGAATCTTTGCGACCCATGGACTCTCCAAGCAAGGAGCGGGTGGCCATGACCTCCTCCAGGGGATCTTGCAGACCAGGGATGAAACCCACGTCTCCTGCATCTCCCGCAGTGCGGGCAGATTCTTTACTGCTGAGCCACTAGGGAAGCCCCTGAATCCTGAATGTCACTAAACTAAATGACTTGCTTTCAAAGTATCAAAAATGGAGGGGTTATGGAAAGGGAAATTTAGTAACTGTGTGCTACTGGTGAAACCTCTGAAACACCATTTTATCCAAATGATCAACATTAAATAACCACACGTGGCTATTATGTGCCTCATGTGATATAAGTTGAAAGTCATTTCACCTCTGTGGTACTGTTTCTAATAATTCACAATCCCAGTCTAATAATGAGAAATGTGAGAGAAACCTATACTGAGAAATTCTACAAAGTGCCTTACCAGTACTCCTCAAGCTATCAAATTCCTATCATCACAGATCATAGAAAACTAAGAAGACATAACTAGAATCTATAAAAGTGTGGTATATGTATATGTATATGTATATATGATTCACTTTACTGTGCAGCAGAACTAACACAACATTGGAAATCAACTATATCCAATAAAAATTTAAAAAATTAATGTATTATGGTATCCTGCATTGCAGACTGAAATAGAAAAATGGTGTTAACTGGAAAACTGGTGAAAATCTGAATTGCCTATAGTTAAGTTCATAGTAACATAGCAGTGTTTATTTCCTAATTTTGACAAATGTACCATAGTAATGTAAGATAATAACATCCGGAGAAACTGAATGTAGATGAGAGGGTCTGCTTTCAACTTCCTTAAAAAACCTAAAGTCTTTCCAAAAATAAAATTTTATATATGCTACAAATATTTGACTCTGTGGGTAATTTTACCCTGAAGCCACTTTTTGGAGAACTTCATATGCAGTTTCAATGTGTTGAGACAATTAGAGACATAATGGGAATACATCTTGCCTGTGTGCTATATATTAGCACTGTCCAATAAGACGGTGTGATGTTAAAAAATGTTCTATAACTGTTATTTCCAGTATAGAAAACAACAACTACATCTGATCTTTGAGCACTTATATTGTAACTAATGAGACTAAGTTAATTATTGCTATAGTCACATGTGACTTGTAACTACTATACAGGACAACACAGTCCTAGATATTTCACCAGACAGCATGTTCCCTCAATACAGGGAACCATCATCATAATTAATTTTATGTTTTTGTTCTTGTCCAGTTGCTAAGTCACATCCGACTCTTTGCCACCCCATGAAGTATGCCAGGCTTCCCTGCCCTTCACTGTCTCCTGGAGTTTGCTCAAATTCATGTCCATTGAGTCATTGATGCCATCCAACCATTTCATTCTGTCACCTCCTTCTCCTCATGCCCTCCATCTTCCCCAGCATCAGGGTCTGCCTAAACACATTTAGCAAACAAATACTTTAAGAAATAAAGTCACTTTAACACATACAAACAGAATGGTAATTACAGTTAGACAACTGTCATTTGAAATTTCAGTGGTATTAACACAGAGAAGTGTATTTGATCTATAGATACATATGCTATAATTTTCTTTGTCGAATCCTAAGTAGTTGATGTTTCCTTTTCTCTCTGCTTCTAGATGAAGGGTGTTGTTTTGAACTGGCTTATATTATGTTCTCTGTTTTCTTGAGACACAACCTGATATAAATTGATGAAATGTGACATGCTTGTCACTTTTCATTAAAAGTGCCTACAAATGAGAAAATATCCATGTAACTGAAATGTTTCCCCATTACTGGTTCCTGGCAGATTATGGTCTAACAGCATAGCCCTACATGGAAAGCAAAAACAATAAAAAGCAGCTGATGCCTAAACAAAACATAGTTAAAACACTGAATTATATATTCTCAGGATTCTATCTTGTTTCTCCATGGTTTGATTTGGAAGACTGAATCATGATTATTTCTAAAGCCAGTGGTCAGACTATGAATGTGGAATGAGATGAAGAATAGATAGAAGGAACAGATGAACTAACCACCAGTATTCCTTTTTGTGAAAACCATATTTAGTGAAATGGGACAGAAATTGTGCAGCTAGTACATGATATATGACTAGAACTGCTTCTCATTAGAATGCTTTTCTGACTTGTCCAGGAGGCATTATACTTTAAGCCATGTTCTTAGTGATGCAGAAAATTTCTACTTATAATGCCATATGAATTCCACCTTCTACTATTATGAAAATGAGGAGTAACAGAAAGATACTCCATTTTCTTTCTGTCACTCTCAGAAAATATTAAGTTAATAATATGAAAAAGTATTTATCTAAATGCCTATCTTTTTTAACGTCAATGCAAGGCAAGAAATAGCCCAATGCAATTTGATTTAATTTATACATGGTGGAAAAAAGATAACATATGGCTGAAAGAATGTATTTTAGCTAGTAAGAGTAAAACTAGAAGTCATTTCAAAAAGGCCAAATATTCTAGATTTACCTTTAACTGTCACAGATAAAAAGGATTAATTAATGAAGTCTGCACTCAATAGATAAAGGGCTCCATTGGTATTCTGTTAATTTTCTTTAAAGAAAAAGATAGTCCAGGTTGAATTTTCTCTTTAGTTTGAAATGTATTCCAGCTATTTCTTCTTAATATGAGGAGAAAAAGAAAAAGCAGAATATAAAGCTAAAATTGAATGATAAATGTTACATCAGTAACATCTTTTAAATTTTTGCTTAAATATGCAATGTATATTTAAATGTACATTTTAAATTGTGAATCTCATATAATTTCAACAGAAATCACCTGGAGTTTTTAAAAATACCTAAGACTCTGAAATCTGTCATATATCATGATTTATGATATTATAGAACATTAACATCACCTAGTGCTACGTTAATCAAATTAGATTTCATGTACATAATGATGGAATATGAACTCTTATATTACTTATTCATTTTATTTAGTAATGAATAAGTTGGTTATTCATTGTTTCCACAATGCAAAATTACCATGTATTATAAATGCCTTCTCAACACTGTGTAAAACAATCTTAATAGTACCTATGATGTAGGTAGAACTCACATAAGAGATGAAGGCATTATATTCACTAATGAAAATAACATAAAACTTTGGTAAGATTCACTGGGAAACAGTCTTACAGGTATCGTGAAAATGTCAGAGACAACAATGATTAATAACAATCTATAAAATTAGATTTGAGGTTTGGCAAAACGGGAAGGTTTTGCCTTCAAGGTGAATGAAGGTTCACCTCAAACAATGCTGTAAGAGTTTTAAGTAGTTATTATCAAATGCGTTAAAATTAAGCTGTTATCAAAGTCATTAAAAATTACCTTTATAAAGGGAATTTTTTTTCTACATGTTAAAATGAAGACTCTGGCAACACCTCTGCAGCAATTTCTTCAGATTAAAGTTTTTTGTGTGTTTATTGGATTCATATTGAGCAGTGGGAACAGGGAAAATGGCTGAGAGAATAACAGTAGGAGAAAAAAGGTAAGAAATAGAATAAATAGGATTATAAAGCTCCAGAAGCAGGACTACAGGTGTTGGAGACCAGAAGGACCTCAAATTGAAAGACTGACCCATTTATACATTGACCATATAATGTATCATCAAAACAGGGACAATTTTCAGTATCTAAAAGGGCCATTATAGCAACTATAATGAGACAGCAGAAGTAAGCCATGACAATAGACCCACAAGTGTGAGAAAGGTCCCCTCCAAATCTCCTAATGGTCAGCTCCCCAGGCACTAACTAAATTGAGTAAAAAAAAAAGAAAAAGAGCCCTCCCACCTTCCCATTTTGGCAGAAAACCTCCTTCAGTTCAGTCACTCACTCAGTCATGTCTGACCCTTTGCGACCCCATGGACTGCAGCACACCAGGCTTCCCTGTCCATCACCAACTCCCGGAGCTTACTCAAATTCACGTCCACTGAGTTGGTGATGCCATCCAACCATCTCATCCTCTGTCATCCCCTTCTCCTCCTGCTTCAATCTTTCCCAGCACCAGGGTCTTTTCCAATGAGTCAGTTCTTCACATCTGGTGGCCAAAGTATTGGAGTTTCAGCTTCAGCATCAGTCCTTCCAATGAATATAAGCTCCTTAGGTGGTCATGTTTTTTTCCCTTTCAGCTCCTCTGGGCAAAATGCCCATATCAGAAACATGTCAGAAATACATCCCCATGACCCTTTCATGATCTAGATCCCCAACTGCACAGCCCAAAGTGTGACATGTGACTGGAGGGCCCTAGGGAGACAGACTTGGTATTGAAAAAACTGAAGTAGCATATTACCTGCAGCTATGGTATAAAGAAGGCAGCAGGCAGTTTTAATTTTGTGTAGTAGAATAATGCTATTTTCTCTAAAAAGAAATAGAGAACAGGTAAAGATGGAGAGAATCCCTGAGATAACATGGTTTCAATCTTCTGTTTTAAGTAGGGAAAGATTACCTACTCATTTAGGAATGAGAGATCTTGAGCACTGTGGAATAAGTTTAGCAAAGAAGCAAAGAGTTGGGGGGGAAAGTACAGATCAGCTAAAGGTGAAAATAAAATAAATGAACCTTCAATGCTGTGAATTTAGAATAAATAACATGAGTTGAACAAAAATTTTCAATAATAAAACTGTCTCTTTTTCTTTCAACATTTCTCTGCTGTAGTCCCATAATTTAAATGACTAAAGAATTTAAAATCACATGTGTGGACATTATTTCTGAAGTGACAATTTAGAGCATATTTAATAGGATACTAACTATGCTGAGATGCAAAAGAACTGTATTTAACTCAAATTTATTATTAAGTTTGATAAGTAAATTTAGACAAAACTGTTTATCTTAATTTGCTTCAGTTTTTGCATTGGTCAAGTGAGGAAAATACTATTTGACTCAAGTAACCTAAAGGGTAACTCTGTGCAAAAATAAAAGGAATGTATTTTCTGAAGTTAAAAGATAAATGAACTGCATTTACAAATTCATTGGTAGCTGTGAAAAATAACAAAAAGAAAAATAGGATATTAATATAATACAAAAAATCTTCCACTAACAACCAAACAAAGGCTTTTCTGAGTCGAGATAAACTCTTCAATTAAAAAAAAAAAAATCTATAGTTTAACTTCCACTTTCATAATATGGCAGACACTTAATTTTAAACGTCCCTAATTCAGTCACCAAAATACAAAATGAAGTATAAAAAAACTCATCATTTCTGATAAAATTGTTTCCAACTGGTTGCACTCAAAAAATCATTTAAGTTTTTAAAGTATACTTTATATACTTATATATATAATTTGCCTCATTAAAGAGAAAAAGAAAATCATTTAAGTGCAAAAATAAGAAAAACCTACAAAACTAATAGGAAAACAAACAAAAAGACTTCATATTAACTGTCATTAGGTTTGTCCATCCAACCAAGAAAATAACCATTACAGAATCATGGCAACAATAAACAAAAAGAATAGTTAGCTATATAATTGTATTATTATAAAATGAAGTAAAGTATGTCTGTTGTAATTATTTCTTAAAAGTTGGCCAAAATCACATGCAAAAACAGTACAATTTATATCCTTTGTATTCACTCTAAGTATACTGAAAATTACAGACTTTTTCATTTGATTTCTGTTCCTTTGGCTTTCTAACATCCTATGATTTACATAATCGCCCATTTTTTGCAATTCAGAAAAGTATAAATAAAAAATAATATGGTATTCAGAGACTCAAAAACTGAATCTGTGTATATGGTAAAAGTGATATAAATATTTGGTAAAAATGTTATTCATTTTATAGAATGAGTTACCTTATTCTGATATGTCAGACGTCATCAAACATCTGCTGCTCCTCAATTAAAAATTATACATAGGCAATAAACCTTCCTGACTGTGTGTCTCCATTTTTCCTGCTCTGCTTCCATGTAGCACTCTTCAAAAGACAAGCTCCATAGGATGTGGCAGAACACACGGCAGGCAATTGTGCTGCGCCAAGTCTTGCTGTGATTCAGGGGTCGCAAAGAGTCGGACACAACCGAGCTACTGAGCGGAACTGAACTGAAGCCTTGCCTAAGGCCCAGAGAAGAACTGGGGTGTAAATACGGGACTCCAGTAAATACCAAACCCAGGAAAAGATTTTTAGTAAAGAAAAAAAAAAGAAGACGGAGCTCAATTTTAAATAGAAGAGAATATTTTCAATGACTTTGAAGACAAAATTACCATTTTTCGACAGAGGAGCCTGCAGGGCTACCGTCCATGGTGTCACAAAGAGTCAGACACGACTGAAGCGATTTAGCACGGACACAAATGTAATAAAAACAGACATTGCCACTTCATATTCAGTCTTCTCTGTGATAATTATTCATGATTGCACTAAAAACCAATATCTTTTTTCAAATTTGAATGTAGGGTCAGGAAAAAGTGGTTGAGATGATAGCCTAAGTCTTCACGACCAGCTTCCCCATTGAGTGACCTCTAATGGAAAAACATTTCTTATCTAAACATCAGCTGGCTAAGGTAGATAATATTTATATACTTTACAATTTAAAAATTTTTACAACTTAAATTTAAGCTAATAACACATTACATTTTATAAATTAAAACTAGTATCTATGATATTATTCCACTTTTTGCCTTCTGTTATTGAACTTAATTCAATTCAATGACTATCCATTTATATACCCTATAGAAAATCTCTGAATATCTTTATGTCAGTCAGATTGACAACCTATTCCAAGTGGCCATTTCTTCTTTGAAACATAGAAGGCAAATTTACAACCATAGCAATAACTGATTTTATTTACTTATTGCCAATACTTTACAAAATGCTGAATTATTTTGCTAATCATCCAGAATATAATAAGACATTCTACACATGCTGTTGTTCAGTCGCTCAGTCTTGTCTGACTCTTTGTGACGCCATGGACTGCAGCATGCCAGGCTTCCCTGTCCTTCATTATCTCCCAGAGTTTGCTCAAACTCATGTCCATTGTGTTGGTGATGCCATTCAACGATCTCATCCTCTATCACCCCCTTCTCTGCCTGCCTTCGGTCTTCCTCAGTATCAGGGTCTTGTCACATCCCATGTCTAAGTAATGGAGCTTCAGCTTTAGCATCAGTCATTCCAAAGTATATTCAAGGTTGATTTCCTTTTGGATGGACTGGTTTGATCTCCCTGCTGTCCAAGGGACTCTCAAGAGTCTTCTCCAACACCACAGGTCAAAGGCATCAGTTCTTTCGTGCTCAGCCTTCTTTATGGTCCAGCTCTCACATCCGTACATGACTACTGGAAAAACCTAGCTTTGACTATGTGGACATTTGTCGACAAACTGATGTCTCTGCTTTTTAATATGTCTCTGCTTTTTATTTAATATTAAATCTTGGAAGCTTTTCTTCCAAGGAGCAAGCATCTTTTAATTTCATGGCTGCAGTCACCATATGCATGATTTTGGAGCCCAAGAAAATAAAGCTTGATCTGGGTAATTCTATTCATTTGTGGATTTCCATTTATGATTAATCTAAAACTTAAAGTGCAACAGAAAATTGAAATGTACTCCCCAATCTCAACAGAAATGAATTGTTATTATATTCAAATTTTATTATCAGTAGCCACTCTAACCAATGAGTTCATCAAAATGAATAAGGAATGTTTAAAATGTCACCAGTTTATTTTTTTTCATTCAGATGAATAGCCAAATTCTTTAACTGCAACTTCCCTTTTTTTTATCGTTTATGGTCTATTTGCATGCAAATGTATATTTGAAGTCTTTGTTAATTAACTTGTGTGTCTTTTCTTTACCTCTGTAACATATCACTTGAACTTTTGTTTGTGTACCTATTCAACTGTGTGTTTGTGTTCAGTTACCTACAACTCTTTGCAGCCCCATGGACTGTATGTAGCCTGCCACGCTCCTCTGTCCATGTAATTTTCCAGGCAAGAATACTGGAGCAGGTTGCATTTCTTTCTCCAGGATATCTTCCCGAATTAGGGATCAAACCCACATTACTTGTGTCTCCTGCATTGGCAAGCAGATGCTACTGGAGAACCCAACTATTTGGCTATGTTTTGTAATAAAACGTGTTTTTACACATAGATATCTTCTACTATCCAGCAAGTTTCATAATGGCATGAGATACTTGAATATCTTAATGTAGAGATCAGCAAACAAGTCACACATAATCAAGTTCATAAAGCTATTTCTATAAATAATGTTTTATTACACAGCTATGTCCATTTTTTAATATATTATCTATGACTGCTTTCACAACAACAGAGCTGAGTAATTGCAATAGACACCATATGGCTTACTAAGTCAAAAATATTTATGATATATGGATCTTTACCAAAAACGTTATCCAGTCCTGCCTTAAAGAACTTAACACAGTGCCTTTCATGGAATAGGAAGTCCAATCAATAGTTAGTGAAAGGAAAGAAACAACAGCAGAAGAATGCTCAAGAAGGAAATAAAGACTGATAAGAAAAGGAACACTATAAAAACTATTTATATGTAGGTTTTCATGTGGACGTAAATTTTCAACTCATTAAGGTAAAAGCTCAGGAATTAAATTACTCAACCATATAGTAAGTATATAACATTGGAAGAAACTGCAGAACTGTCTTCTAGAGTGGCTGTGTACCATTTTGTATTCCCATAAACAGTGAATGAAAATTCCTGTTGTACCACATCCTCTCCATTATTTGGTGTTGTCAGGATTTGGGATTTTAACCATTCTAATGGGTATGCAGTAATATCTCGTTCTAGTTTAATTTGCAGTTGCCTAATGAGCAGAAGCTTTACAGTCTCACTTATTCATTTTTGCTTTTGAAAGTCAGATCCCCAAAATCCATCATTAAGATTAATGTCAAGGAGCTTATCACATATGTTTTTCTCTAGGTGTTTTATGGTTTAGGGTCTTAAAATACTTAAATTCAAGAGTCCAATCCATTTTCAATGAATTTTTGTGTGTGATATAAGATAGTAGTCTAGTTTCATCCTTTGACATGTGGCTGCCCAGTTTTCCCAACACCATTTTTTTTTTTTTTATTAGTTGGAGGCTAATTACTTCACAACATTTCAGTGGGTTTTGTCATACATTGATATGAATCAGCCGTGGATTTACACGTATTCCCCATCCCGATCCCCCCTCCCACCTCCCTCTCCACCCGATTCCTTTGGGTCTTCCCAGTGCACCAGGCCGGAGCACTTGTCTCATGCATCCCACCTGGGCTGGTGATCTGTTTCACCATAGATAGTATACATGCTGTTCTTTTGAAATATCCCACCCTCACCTTCTCCCACAGAGTTCAAAAGTCTGTTCTGTATTTCTGTGTCTCTTTTTCTGTTTTGCATATAGGGTTATCGTTACCATCTTTCTAGATTCCATATATATGTGTTAGTATGCTGTAATGTTCTTTATCTTTCTGGCTTACTTCACTCTGTATAATGGGCTCCAATTTCATCCATCTCATTAGGACTGGTTCAAATGAATTCTTTTTAATGGCTGAGTAATATTCCATGGTGTATATGTACCACAGCTTCCTTATCCATTCATCTGCTGATGGGCATCTAGGTTGCTTCCATGTCCTGGCTATTATAAACAGTGCTGCGATGAACATTGGGGTGCACGTGTCTCTTTCAGATCTGGTTTCCTCAGTGTGTATGCCCAGAAGTGGGATTGCTGGGTCATATGGCAGTTCTATTTCCAGTTTTTTAAGGAATCTCCACACTGTTTTCCATAGCGGCTGTAGTAGTTTGCATTCCCACCAACAGTGTAAGAGGGTTCCCTTTTCTCCACACCCTCTCCAGCATTTATTGCTTGTAGACTTTTGGATAGCAGCCATCCTGACTGGCGCCCAACACCATTTATTAAAAACACTATCCTTTCCCCATAGTATATTCTTAGCTCCTTTATCATAAATTAACCATATATGAGTTGGGGTTATTTCTGGTCTCTCTGTTCTGTTCATTGGTCTCTATATCTGATTTTATTTCAATATGATACTGTTACAAACACTGTATATTTCTAATACATTTATTTTTAAACAAGGACCACCCAAATATTATATTCATCATCAACATCATGAGCCAACAATTTTACAAGATTCAACCATATGTGTTTCCCTTGAATCTGTACTACTTTTGGTTTAGAACAGATTTGCAAGTTGACTCTTCCTGTGATCCTTATATTTTAGCTATACAGTTATATTTGATGTTTCCTGCATGTGAGTTGCAACCTAGATTCAGGGGTGACTAGATTTCCCTCTTGTTGTCTTGGTAACTTCACTGGCAGCCTGGGAGGGATAGAGTTTCAAGAACTAAATT
Source organism: Cervus canadensis (assembly GCF_019320065.1). Classification (NCBI taxonomy): domain Eukaryota; kingdom Metazoa; phylum Chordata; class Mammalia; order Artiodactyla; family Cervidae; genus Cervus; species Cervus canadensis. The sequence goes on along the minus strand of NC_057402.1, from coordinate 29,633,934 downwards.
GCCTCCTATCTTACAAGGTTTTGCTTGCACTTCAGACATGAATGTCACATGGAAGCAGATTAACAAACATGAAATGAAGAAAGACAGTTATACTTACTTTCCCAAACACAGACTCTGTTCATTCATCTAGATACATATAATAACAATAACTGCCAGCTTTTCAATAAGGTAAACATAAGATTCATATCCAGAAATAGGCAAGATGTTATATATTAATCCAGATTTATTTGCTAAGAAGAAAAGAATGAAATAGACTATTTCACCTTACAAATCATCTATCATTTTCTTTTGAATGCTAAGGCAATAGTCTATAAAATATGCTAATAACTCTATAGAAATCACTATATCTGAATACCTCCTAATCCTCCCTAAGGGAACATTTAAATATCTGTTTTTCAGAGATATGACTGAAACCTGTTTTGGGGCTTATGAAAAAGAGGACATAGTCACAAAAATTACTTAAAGAGGGAAAGCAAATTTAGTTAAGAACAAAAATGCATCCTAGTAGAAAACTGAGAACTTTTGGATATTTTAATGGCCAAAATAAACTCCAAAACATTTGCCATGTTATAGATTCGGTAAAGTCCGAGATGCATTCTAAAGTTAAAAAACCAAAATTAAGTTAAAACAAGCAATAATTAATATAGCATTAATAAATTCTCTATAGCCATTAAAATTTCAAAAATGATTTCCAAACTATTTTTCACTTTTATAAAGCAAATTTTAAATGTTCCAGAGTATACAGATTACATTGTGAAAATTAGTGCTCTCTCCAAATGTTTTGTCACTTGATTACTAGATACTATGAAACTCTGGTTTAAATTGCAGGTCTAGAGCTTTTTGTTAGAATCTTATTCATAAAGCAATTTTATAGCAACATGCTTGTTTTTTTTTAACACTTTTTATTGGCACCTCCAGTGAAATCATAAAGTAAAATTTTCTCAGAATGAAAAAAATGAGAATAGTTTATCTTTCAAAGGCATACCTGGGCCTTTTGAAAATATAATTACAGTCCAGCTAAGTGCTTCAGGCAAGTTGCTTAATCTTTTCACTTTCAAAAAGTGTGTGTGTGTGAAAAATTCCTGTGTGAAAATCAAACTGTTTGTAGGTATGACAACTATCTAATCACCTCCATGTGTTCAGGATGATTGCATTTGTTGTATATTATAGATTGATACAGTATTGAAGAGAAGTAAGTAAACAAGGGAAAAGGAATAGCACAATAGACTGGATTCATGGTTTCTAGCAGATGAAATATAAATGGGTTTGAGTATATTCTGAATGAACACGAAACCCTGTTTTATAATGAAAATGAAAATACTGCAAAGTTTTTTCTAGCACAGATATGAAAGACTATTTGGGATTTTTAGCAAACCTGTGATGTTGCTGGAGTAAGTAGTAAGTTCTTAAGGACTGGCAATCGATAACTTCAAAGCAGTTGGAAGCTTACATATGGCAAACATGTATTATAAGATCGATTTTTATAGCAGAAATCTATGTATCAAGCAGGTTTGTTGGAAGCAAATGATAAAATGAATATAGCTCTAGAAAGGGAGTACTCAAAACGGTGCAATGAGCTGGGGTGACATAAATTATAAAAGACAACTGAGGTGCAAGGCAAAGGAATGATAATCAATTTTTCTGATGGGGTACAGTGACTTACCCATTGTCTTTTTAATACATTGTCAAATAAGCAATGGATATTTATTAGTGAATTTTTTGAACCAGTACCAGTTTGCAAGAATCATCAGTAATTGCTGCAAAATGTTTAGTGTGGAAAAAACTAACAAGTAGGACAAAGACTTCTTCTATTGTAATTAATCTTTAATACAAATGTACATTTTCCCTGAGTCTTTTATAATGTCTTTAATTCCTAGTTACGGGAGGATGAATTTAATTTTCCAATTTAATCCTATAAACAGAATGCTCTTCATTTTTATAATCAGAGAAAAACCCCAAAATTGTTATAAGGTGTCAATATTTGTTTAGCATCTTTAAAAATTATCATCTTACTCTTGGATAGGAAACCTTCAGTACTAATATTTAAGTTTATAATAATATATTCTAGAAAGTCATAAAATTGTGATCTATTTCCTGTCTTTAAGTAACTAATGACAAATATATCATGCATTACCCAAAGAAACGAGCATACTGATTTAAGAGGGAAGTGGGTTGTGTTTTTTGTGCAATTAACTTTTCAAAAGTGGAAAGTGGAGTGTTCAACAATTGAGAAATGTAAATACAATTGCACCATTAAATCCCCATTGTCTTTCAGGCTAGCAATCTACATTCTATGTGGAATGACTATTTTTACTACAAAGTTCCCAAGCTCTCCAACTTGTCAATAAGTCAATATTATAAGAATGTTCTTTATCATCTTCTATCTAAAACTGTAAAATCATTAAGACTTTTTTCCAACAAGTTCATGTCTTACAATTTACATGTAGAACTTTATGGTAAGTTTTTACTATTACTCTCTTTCCTCAGTATTTAAAAACATACCCTGGATTTTGGGTAAGTTACAACTACTTCCATAGTTAACAGAAATGAATTATTTCCATAAATAATACATGGATTTAGAGAATAATCCTATTGTAATTTTTTAAGTCTCCATTTCAACTGACACTTATTTTTCACCTCTTGGAGGATGTTATTTCTTGAGAAATCTCTTGAAGGTACTCAAGTTGACATAATATTCTGGCAAATCACTATGAGCTACAGATCACTGGGGAATTGAAATATGGTAAGTTTTTCCAGGCATATAAGCCATGATCTTTTTGTTTTAATCAAATATGGCCTGTTAAATTTCATAAGTATGAATGATGCTAGAAAAAAAAGTAATTCTTCCTCTTAGTTCAAAATATTTGAAATAAAATTTAACTATATCACAGAATTAAAGAAAAATACAAAATGGACTGTTTGAGTTAATACAAATATTTACAAACTGCTGAATTCCTTCATTTGTCATTAGCCCTAGCACTCAAGCATTACAGAAAGGAGTAAATTGAAGATTTTATTATTATGTTGAAAGTTTGTATCTGCCTCTGTCAGTGCATAATTTCTTTGCCAAGTACTGTTACTAGGTTCCATCTGGTATATTCACGATCCCAGTTTAAAATCTGCAGAAAGATTCCAGGTAAGGATGAGAAATAAAGTGAATTGGTGTTTCCTTTATTTCACTTTTAAGTATGATGGTCATTCCAAGAAATTCCTAATCAGTTTTCCTAGGCTTCAAAACAGATGGAATATTACAAAAGTCCTAATTTTTTTTTAACTGAGTTTTAAAAAAAAAAGAAGGTACACATTTTAAGCTAAAATTCATGGTAATATAATGAGCACACTGTTATAGCATATTTTCAAACAAAAATTTTATGGCCATCTGCACTGGGTTGAATGTTTTTCACTGTCTAAAAATTTAAAGAAACTTCTAAAAAAGACAAGAATTATAATGAAAGAGTCATCCCTAACTGTTAACAATGTCAGGACCAAACACGTGAAAGAAACTGCCTAAAATGCAAATGATTATGAAAATACAAAATTTTCAAATGAAGGGATTTTTAGTTGGTATCCATAACAAACAGTAATTGTTGTATGTCAGATATCAATTGCCCAAGTGTATAAATAGCGTATTGTTACATATTTAATATATTGTACTACTAAAGCAAAGTAAGAATATGAATTTAAGCTACTTAATACTGCACTCAGTGAACCCAATGTCCTGAATAAGCAGCGGGTGTACAATAAGTTGCACACAAAAAAGAAAAAAGACAACCATAGATGGTTAAATTCAAGACATATAATTCTCTATTCCCATAGGTAGAATGCAGCACCATCTTCCACCAGGTGATTTACTGCAATAACATCTCACCTACAAGACATCTGTTTTCCAGCTGACAATGGGCCAAAACAACACTTCAGACTTGGGGAAAAAAATGCTTTCCTCTCAGAGCAGTGCTGACATAAATCCTAATGACCTGATACTTTTAACTACCTCCTTTTAACAATCTCTTGTACAATTCTCCAGCAGGGTCTTGAAATGAGCTGAGAGTGAAATGCTACCCACAGCACTTAAATCAGACTCTGTTCCTAATAACGGTTTTTTCTCAACCACTCTTTTTCTACTCTGTCTTCCTAATTATTGTCATCAGTGTGCACTTTTTTTTTGCTTGAGAGAAAATATTGGCATTTTTGGAGTGAAATATTGAAATGGTGCATTTGTTTTATTGATGATTCTGCAGTGGCTAACATTCACAGAACTAAAAGCTGCAGAACTTTGTTGATGAGCCTAAAAAATTAGGAACAAATTAAACAGAGGAGTAAAACAGGACTTCCAAATTAATTAGTAGATTTTTGTCTAATCTTCCCTGCATGAGAAGGTAGGTGGGTAAAATAAATCTGTATATCTGGCACTGATTAAAGTTCCAAGCTAGCAAATGAATGTAATAACAACTCTTTACTCATATATGTTAAATGTGTTTTTAGAAACTTCTGAACCTAAAAGAGAGTTGTTAATTTTTGCAAGTATGAGCAAGCTTTTAACAGTGCAGCATCTACCTCAGCTTCTACCTGAGGTTGATTAATGAGCAGGCATTAGTAATGAAATGTAGTAAGGTACATATTAAAGGATTTAGATGCCCTATTAAACTTCCAGTCTTGCACCCTATATATAGCAATTTATTTGTATAAGTTTCTTTAATACTAACATTGCTATGAGGGTCTTATATTTACTAAATTACTCTAATATAATTCATACAATAAATGTTAATCCTAAACTCTTTCATGGACAAGAGCTCTCACAACCCTCATCTTGCCCAAGCTTCTTGGTGTTGTAGAGTTCTGTTTTTAGTTAAAGCAAAATTGTGATAGTAACTTAATATTCTTGATCTTAACTACCTTAAGGCTTAGGTGAACTATTTTATTATATCTTAGTACATTGGTCATATCATAATATATACTTCCTAAAGATTAGGTTTGATCTAGGTTGTTTATAGAAAGGGGAGTCATATTTACAATAGACCTAGACCTTCATTTACCATAAGAAATTTATCTGTATTTGTTCTTCAAAAAAGAGTTTTAGACTAGTTATTTTAACTGTTACTGTTAGAAATGCTACAGCAGGAATGAAAGTATTATTCTAAACAATCTCTTTTTAAACTACTAAATTTACAATTGTAGAGTCTTACCTTTATAATAACACAACATCAAAAAATGCTTAGTGTAAACCTGTTTTCTTGCTTTCAAAGCCTCCCCTCATGAAAGTCAACTTTGAAACAACAGCCTAAAAAAACACGATATATAGACTTCTTAGACAAATCTTATTTCTCAATGTGGTTTCCCTTGAGAAGTGGTCATTTCATCTCAAAATGTCTCTATAAGGATGGATATAAGAATTGAAGTGAGAAAAGTAGATGTATAAATACTGTTCCTGAATCATTGTATTTCTAATGGCTACAGTCTTATTCAATCTACCTTTCAGGTAACTATTCAGATTTCATATCCCTTTAGGGAACTCGGGCTTGGTTTACCCACTTTTCTTTGGAATCCAGGATCAAATTCACTATATATTTAGATCTTAAAACTTAGAACCATAAGATGCAAAAATTCTCTTTATTTCACAGTTCACTAGATCAATCTACCAACGGAGGAGGATGTGAAGTGGGAAATGTTAAATATCCCACATGATACAGAAGGGAACTGATACAAAAGAGAAAAAAGCAGATTATTCCATGAAAAAGTAAACATTTATCATAGCAAACCATAGCAAAGATAGGTTAGCACCCTGTACTTCTATCTATAAAGGTATGAAAGCCCACCTTTGTGTTCCCTCAGTAGCCAAACAACACTTGCAAAAGGCTTAGAAGTTTTGTATGCCTGTTTTCTACGGCTCTTTCCCTACAAGTATTTTGTTTGTTTGTTTTTGCTTTTTTAGGACAAGGTCTATTTTGTTTGCTTGTTTGTTTAAATAAAAGTACCTAGGGGATCCTTTTTAATTACGGAAGGTGCTTCTTTCCTTCAACACTGAGATCTGACCTGTTACAAATCTGTACTATACACTATGTAAATGGATAACAAGTCAATTGCAAACCAACTGCATGTACAAATCTTAGTGCTGTTGCTAAAATCTCTTCTGGTTCTTTGAACATATAAACAAGATCTCAGAAAACCAATAGCCCAAATCATCAAGGAAAAAAGAGAACTGAGCTAAATCAACCCAGAAATGAAAGAGGAGAAATTAAAACAAATACTACAGAAATACAAAGAATCACAAGAGAATATTATGCTATACCAACAAACTAGACAAACTAGGAGAAATCACAAAATTATCCAAGATTAAACTATGAAGAAATAGAAAATATGACCAGATGGATTACTTGATACTGATATTGAATCAGTAATTTAAAAACTCCCCAAAAACAAAAGTACAGGTAGAAATGACTTCATAGGTGAATTCTACAAAACATTCAAAAAAGAGCTAGCATTTATTGTTCTCAAGTTATTCCAAACAATTGAAGAGGAAGGAACATTTTCAAACTCGTTTTATAAGGTCAACATTACCCTGATATCAAAAACAGACAAGGACAATACACACACATGTCAGGCAATATCCCTGATGAGTATAGATGAAAAAATTTTAATATTAGCCAATGAGAAAAAATAATACATAAAAGAATCATATGCCATGATCATGTGAGATTTATTCTAGGGATACAAGGATGGTTCAAGAACCATATATTAATTAATATGCTACACCACCCTAACAAAATGAAGAATAAAAAAATCATATGATTGTTGCAATACATGTAGGGAAAGCATTTAGAGAACTACATTTCCACTTAGGATAAAGACTCTTAACAAACTTCTTACAAATGAAACATAGCTCAACATGATAAAGACCATATATGACAAATCCACAACTAACATCATACTCAATGGTGAAAAACTGAAAGCTTTTCATATAAGATCAGGTATAAGATAAGGATGCTCACTCTCATACTTTTATTCAACATAGTATTGGAAGTTCTAGTGATAGCAATTAGTCAAGAAAAAGAAATAAAATACATCCAAAGGAGAAAGGGAAAAGTAAAATTGTTGCTATTTGCCAAACTGTTGCTATTGTGTGAATGGCACAATATTACATGTAGAAAATCTCAAAGTCTCTACCACAAAACTATTACAACTAATAAATGAATTCAGCAAAATTTCAGGATACAAAAGTAATAAATACATTTCAATCTACTAATAACAAACCATTAGAAAGAGAAATAAAGAACAAAATATCATTTACAATTGCAGCAAAAGGAATGCAAATCAAAACCACAGTGAGATATTACCTCATGCCTATTGGAATACTTTATTATCAAAAAGATGAGGTAACTTGTGTTTGTGTGGATAACCCAGAAAGAGCACTCTTGTGCACTGCTGATGGGAATATAAATTGATCCATATACTATGGAAAACAGTATGGAGGTTCCTCAAAAAACTGAAGATAGTACTATTGTACAATGTATAAATTCCACTTCTGGTTACTTATCTGAAGAAAATGAAAACACTAATTCAAAAAGACATATGTGTACTCTTATGTTTTCTGTAGCACTATTTATAATAGACAAGATGTGGAAACAATCTAACTGCCAATCAGTAGATGAATAGATAAAGAAGATGTGTTTTATATATATATATATGTGTACATATATATATACAATGGGGAATATTACTCAGCCATAAGAAAAAAAGAAATTTTGCTGTTCACAGCAACATGGACGAAACTGAGGAGGATTATGATAAGTGACATAAGTCAAAAAGAGAAAAATACCATATAATTTCACTTATATGTGGAATCTTAAAAACAAGTGAAACAAAGCAGAAACAGACTCATAGATTACAGAGAGCAGACTAGTGTTTGCCAGTGGGAAGAAAGTTGGGAGACAGACAAAATAGGTAAAGGAGAATATGAGGTCAAAGATTACAACTACAAAATAAATAAATCATGAAGACGTAATGTATACATCAGTAATATAGTCAATAATACTGTAACAACATTGTATGATGACAGATGGTAATTGGTTTTATTTAGGTGATCATTTCACAATGTGTAAAAATATTGAATCACTGTGCTAAACACCTGAAATTACTATGATACTGTATTGTTAATTATAACCCAATAAAAAATAAATAAATCCCATTGATTCGTCAAGACTGAGGGGACAATACGAGTTATGACTAAAATGTAAAACTTTATAGTATACCCTCTGAGGTTAATCATAAAATCTCAAAATGTGATCACAATCCCTGCCCTCTGCTTTCTTTACTTCTTTCCTTCACCAACTTAGACTTCATGTTAATATCATTTCAAAAAGTTCTGCCATTAGTATCTACTGCCTCAGTTTCTCTATCTCTTCATCACATTCATCTGAATAAACTCACCCTAAAAGACTCTAGTTGACCACCTTCTCTAAATCAACACTGAAGTAGCTCATCACTACTAAAAAATGTCACATATAAAACAAGCTAAATTCTTCATGAGCAAAGACAAACGGACTCCCAGAAGAGCCCAACAATCAGTGAATGGTACAGCCATTCCTGCTACCTTTCCAAGCTGCACCATCTTCTGTATTTAGTCTATCAACAACAATGTATTTATTTCTATCATACCGCTTAAAAGCTTACTTTCCGTCTTCTGCAATATCACCAACATAGGCCCACTGTCATCATCTACTTTCTATCTATATTTCCTGTTGTACATCTAATCCATTTCGCACACTGGAGCCCAAGTTGTCTATTTGAAATGCACGCCTAATCTTTTTCTCTTACCACGACTACCACTACCACGGGCATTTAAATCTTTTCGTTAGCTTCCTATAACTGTTATGATTAAGGAGAGAGACAACTATGCAATCTACAAGAACCTGTTTATTTTGGTTCTTACCAATTTCTCTGTATGAAATCTGCCTCCACTGTAAGATAGTTATATAAAGATGTTTCTTCTGCATTAAAAGTTCTTTCCTATCTTTTCTTAGTCCACTCCTGTTCATTCATCAGAAATCAACTCAATTACATCATGACCAAACTTTTATTTGTGTGATTCTTTGATTAAAATCCATCTCATCGCCAATATTGTGAGTTATATCATTAAATAATAATATAGATATGAAAGAGAAAAGAAAATATCCTAAAAGAAGATTTAGGTGTCACTACAATAAAAGGATGAGGGACATATTCTTAACCAAAACAGAAACAGAAGTTATTTTTCAACATAGATCTCTTATAATTGATAAAATTCAAGTTGAGACAGCAAAAGATAATATAAGCAAAGCAAAAAAAAAAAAGCAGTTATTTTTGGAAACATGTTTATAATACAAAGAGCTCATTGAAAAGGTTAAGGTCTATAATGTAAAAAACTGTTCACATAAATTACAAAAATGGGACCAAAAGTAAATAAATCAGACTTCACTGGTGGTACAGTGCATAAAAATCTGCCTGCCAAGGCTGGGGACGTGGGTTCAGTCCCTGGTGTGGAGAGATTCCACGTGCTGGGCAGCAACTAAGCCCGTCCATCACAACCTCTGCGCCAGCATTTCACAACTCCTGGAACGCACAAGCGTGAGCTCCACAAGGAAAGTCTCCACAATGAGAAGCCTGTGCACCGCAACGAAGAGTATCTAGAGAAAGCATCTAGAGAAGAAGCCGCTAGAGAAAGCATGCCACAGCAAGGAAGACCCAGTGCAGTCATGCAGTTATAATAAATACATAAATAACCCGCAGTAGATAAATGGGCAAATGGTACAATGAGTCAGAACAGGAGAGCAAGTTCAAACATCCAAAAACCAGAAAAAGACAAGATGCTTGAATATCTCAATCAGGAAAAAGATAAAATAACAATGAACAATTGTATATATTAGCCTGACTAAAATGTTTAAAAAGTGTGAGTATACATTGTGTGGAATGTGGAGAGTGCACACTCTCATATTACTGAAGAAAATATAAATTGCTATTACCTCTATCAAAAGCAATCTGTAACATCTGTAAACATCTGTAAAATTGCTATTACCTCTATCAAAAGCAATCTGTAAACATCTAGTAAAGTTAAAAATTCAAAGACCCTTTGACCCAGCAAACTCATTCCTGTGAATTTACTCCATGCTAATACATTATTTAAAACTAGAGTAAATAAGAACAATAAGGCAGATTTTTCAAGTGGGAAGAACAACTGAATATAAAGTAAATGCTAACCATTCGGAAGTGGTTGAATAAATTACTTTACATCCCTACCATGAAATATTTTGTAGCCATTGAAAGAATGAATTATAGCTAGAATAACTGATTTAGAGAACTTTCCATGAGATACTATTGCAAAACAAGAAATTGATGTAGAAACTATTTGAAATAGCCCATTTTTGTAATTTTGCAATGTGGCTTCCCTGGTGACTCAGATGGTAAAGAATTTGCCTACAATGCAGAAGACAAGGGTTGGGATTCTATCCCTGGGTCAGGAAGATTCCCTGGAGAAGAGAATGGACCCACTCCAGTATTCTTGCGTGGAGAATTCCATGGACAGAGGAGCCTGGCGGGCTATAATCCATGGGGTCACAAAGAGCTGGACAGGGCTGAATGACTAAGCATGGATACACACATTTTTGTAAAACAATGATACAAATCTTCTACACGCATACAGATGCATTGGGGAGAATAATTAAAAGCACATAACATGTTTTAAACATGAGTTTCTAAGTTTGGGGATGTGGATGGAGGATATGGTGAGATAAAACTAAAAACACAACTAAAATATAAAATTTCATTAAAGTAAGTAATTACATTTAAACTACATCAAAAATAAGCAAATAAACATAACTTTATAAGAATAGTTTATATTTTCATTACATATATGGTTAAAAACTAAGAACTTCAAACAAAAAAGATGGAATGGATGATTGAAAAAAACAATCTTTATTGTCTTGTTAAGTTGTACCTTATCTTGGAGTGCAAGACCATACTGTCTGTAGTTTATCCCCCATCTGGAACAACAAAGGCCATTTTTCACTCATTTTTTAAATACATAAATCTCCGTTCTTGAATCTATTTTAATCAAATTCACTCAGTAATATTTGTTGAATGCCAAATAAATATGCACAGCTTTTTTTCCTTGAAAAAATAAAAATAGAGATACATTAGAGTAAAATAAAAAATAAGTACAAATGTATATCGAATAAGAGGCAATGGAGAATCCAGAGAAAGTCAAATAAAATTAAATGTAACAAAAAATAATAACAATGATTTTAGAAAAGATGATAGGTATGGTAAACATGACTGAAGAAGTTCCTAGTATATAGATGAAACAAAACAAATAGGAAATAAATATTCTAAAGTAAAGGAGAATAAAGCTTTCCTGAAGCAAAGACTTAAATCTGTCAATTAAAAGGAGCTACCATATTGTTGGGGGAAAAAATTACTCAAAATAATCAATAACAAGCTCTAGCCCAGTCAAGTTCTGGAAATATACGAAGAACCAAATAAAACCACTGAATCACATATAAGAGAGTGAAAGAATATTTACTTAAAAATGTTCTAAGAGTAGTATTTAAGGCCAGAAGACAGGAATCAATCTCTACACAATGAGATGAAGATATAATTCAAAAAATTAATACAAAGCCAAGTAATGTTACAATTATAAAGACAATAAAAAGACTCAAACACATAAGAAATGCAGGAATATGACCCTTCATAAAACAAATATAAAAAAGGACTAACAACAAAACATTTGCTGAAATATAGTTGAAAAAAATCAATATAATGAATGCAGGAATAGAGAAACTATAGCTAAAGGATTGGAGACAAAAATTAAATCAGTTAAAAACTGATTTACATCTATGGCCAAATGAAGTGAAATCAACTGGGGTAATTATAGTTTCACAATCAAAGATAGAAGTAGATAAACTCTTAAAGGAGACTTTAATGGGCATGGGTTTGGGTGGCTCTGGGAGTTGGTGATAGACAGGGAGGCCTGGCGTGCTGTGGTTCATGGGGTCACAAAGAGTTGGACATGACTGAGCAATTGAACTGAACTGAACTGAAAGACTTTGCAGAAGTTATAAGAATTTCAGGGGAACTTCTTGTTTGTACCTGCTCTTGGTTAATACTAGCCAAATTACAATCCTAGAAAATTGTATGAATATCTTAGGATGTCTAGTTATAATGCCTTATTAAGTTGACTCCCTGCTGGACTCAAGAAACTACAATCTGTTCCCATCCAAATATATTAAGTCCCAAACATGATGTCAAATTCACAGAAGGAGCTAAATGTTACTCCAATAGAAATAATACTGATGAACCACTCTGAACTGAGTGAATTAAGCAGTTTTAACATCAAGGCTCTAGAAACTATGAGTGCAGTATTAAAAGCAGTCTTCTTCTTCCTACCTTATTCCCAAAGTAAGACACCATAATGATTAAATATCTGTTTCTCTGATGGTTGGTTATGGCCAAAAATAAATGTAAGGGTATTTACTATTCTTTGGACAGTTGAAAATCCTCAATATTCCTATGTTGCTGAGTAAAGTCAAAGAGCAGAGTCAGATAACACAAAACGAAAGAATAAAACAGTATTCAGAGATGGGTATCAATTTTTTGAGGAGGAATAAAAGGAGAACACGTATTATCTATCCAAAAAATCTTTTTAAAAATGTATAATAAACTAGTAGCAAAAGCTACTTCCAAAAAAGAAACATAGATTAGAGAAAACAATGAGAGAAGATTGGTTTCATTGTATATAGTTTTCTTTTAATAACTTACTATGTACATATATTAGCTGTTCAAATAAAGTAATAATTTTTACATAATCTGAACAAGCAATAGACAATCAGACATACTCCTTTATATAAAATGTGTGAAAAACTCTCACAAACCATAGGAGACTAAGAAGACATAACATCTAAAGGCAATTTGGGGGCCTCACTGGTGGTCCAGGAGATAAGAATCCTCCTGCCAATGCAGGGGACATGGGTTTGATCCCTGCTCCAGGAAGATCCCACATGCCACGTGGCAACTAAGCCTGCTTGCTACAAATGAGCCCACACTCTACAGGAGACTCAGCTAATATGCCCACACTCTACAGCCTGCAAGGCACAACTACTGAGCCCCACTGCTGCAACTACCTAGGCCTGTGTGCCTAGAGCCCATGCTCTGCAACAAGAGAAGCCACTGCAACGAGAAGCCTGTGCACCAAATACACAGCAACTCAAAGCAAGCTCACAGTAACTAGATAAGGCCTGCACACAGCAACAAAGACCCAGCAAAGCCAAAAAAAATAAAATAAAATAAAAAATAAAAAAAATCTTCTAAAAAATACAATGCAAGTTGATATCCTGGATCAGATCCTGAAACAAGCAATCCAAAAAAGATACTAATGGATAAACTAGTGAAATTCAAATAAAGTCTGAAGTTAGTTTGGAAAAAAATTACAATGTACTATTTTTCTCACAAAGTTCATTTACATCTGATTGGTGGTATCACTGATTTTGTTTGAAAGAATACACAGCTTAAAGAAAAAGATAAGAAGAAATGATCTCAAAGACAAAGATCTGAGCTCATCAGCCTTCAGATCCAACAGGTAGGGCTTGAAACTCATCACCCCCATCCTTCAAACATGAAAAAAAAGCTGAACAGACTAAAAATCAGTAACTTTTCTTACACCCAGCAGAAAATCAAGGTCATGGGGCAAACCACCACATGAAATCTAGAAAGACAGGTGAATAAAAAAAAAAAAAAAAAAAAAAACCACATCCAGGACATTCTGAACTATAGCAGAAGCTGCTAGGGCCACAAACTTGTAGGAACACTAAAATTGAAATTCCAACAAATTTCTGGAGGTTGAGTGTGGATTAGCTTCAGAGTAAGAAATTCCTGTGACCCAGCATAGGAGGACCCTTATATTTTCATGGATTTTTTAATCTCCAAGAACCCCACCAGACTTTCATAATAAAGTCCAAGAAAAATCCTTCTGTTTCTAGTATGACAAAGGGAAATATAAACATACATAACAAAGAGCTACAGGGGAAATGACTTTATAAGAGATTTATTTTCTGAGAAGAAAAGCAATTAGCAAAATATAGCCTCCTCTAGCCTTTTTGACTCACTCAGAAGGAAGGAAAAAAAAAAAGGTTAAAAGAAAAATCACTCAAAAGTCAGAGCCCAGGCAGAAATAGAGGAGATTAAAAACAAAGAACAAGCAACAAGTATAAAACACTTAGAAACATGGTAAAGAAAGAAAGAAAGAAAGAAAGTGAAGTCGGTCAGTTGTGTCCAACTCTTTGCGACCCGATGGACTGCAGCCCACCAGGCTCCTCCAACCATGGAGTTTTCTAGGCAAGAGTACTGGAGTGGCTTGCCATTTCCTTCTCCAGAAACATGGTAGATATCAAAAATATACTAGTATTCACTTTAACTGCAAGTAATTTAAAAACACCAATTGAAAGAGATTTTCATATTGGATTAAAAAATAAGACTCAACTATATGTTGTTCATAAGAAAACCACTTTAATATACATCTGTTGGGTCACAGAAAAAGCAAGAGAATTCCAGAAAAACATCTACTTCTGCTTCATTGACTAGACTAAACACTTTGACTGTGTGGATCACAATAGACTGTGGGAAATTATTAGAGACGGAAATATCAGACCACCTTACCTGTCTCCTGAGAAACCTGTATGCAGGTCAAGAAGCAAAAGTTATAACTGTACATGGAAAAATTGACTGGCTCAAAATTGGAAAAGGAGTATGTAAAGGCTGTATATTTTACCCTGTGTATTTAACTTCTATGCAGAGTACGTCATGTGAAATCCCAGGCTGGATGAAGCACAAGCTGGAGTCAAAATTGCTGGGAGAAATATCAACAACCTCAGATACGCAGACAATACCACCCTAATGGCAGAAAGCGAGGAGGAACTAAAGAACCTCCTGATGAAGGTGAAAGAGAAGAGTGAAAAATTTGGCTTAAAACTCAACATTCAAAAAATTAAGATCATAGCATCTGGCCCCATCACTTCATGGCAAGTAGATGGGGAAAAACTGGAAACAATGGCAGGTTTTATTTTCTTGGGCTCCAAAATCATGGTGGACAGTGACTGCAGCCATGAAATTAAAAGGCTCTTGCTCCTTGGAAGAAAAGCTATGACAAGCCTAGACAGTGTATTAAAAAGCAGAGACATCACTTTGCTAACAAAGGTCCATATAGCCAAAGCTATGGTTTTTGCAGTAGTCATGCACAGATGTGAGAGCTGGACATAAAGAATGCTGAGTACTGAAGAAACGATGCTTTCAAACAGTGGTGCTGGACAAGACTTGAGAGTCCCTTGGAGAGCACACAGATAAGACTAGCCAATCTTAAAGGAAATTAACCCTGCATATTCATTGGAAGAACTGATGCTGAAGTTGAAGCTTCAATACTTTGGCCACAGGATGTGAAGAGCTGACTCATTAGAAAAGACCCCGATGTTGGGAAAGATTGAGGGCAGGAGGAGAAGGGGGTGACAGAGGGTGAGATGGTTGGATGGCATCACTGACTCAATGGATGTGTTTGAGCAAACTCTGGGAGATAGTGAATGACAGGGGAGCCTGGCACACTGCAGTCCATGGGGTTAAAAAGAGTTGGACACGACTTAGTGACTGAACAACAACACTTTTAATATAAACATATAGATGCATTAAAAATGAAGTGATTGAAAAAATACACCATGTTAACAGTAATCGAAAGGAAACTGAAGTAGTAATATCAATTATACACAAAGATGACGACAGAAAAAGGAAAATTATCAGGATAAAGAGGGCCGCTACTTAATAATAAAGGGAATAATTCTCCAAAATTACATTACAATCCTTAAAATATGCACCTAACAAAAGAACATCAAAACACATGAGGCAAAATATATGGAAGGCAAGAAGAAATAGACAAATCAGATATTAGAGCTGGAGACTTCAACATTCTTCTTTCCATAATTGATAGATCCAGCAGGCAGAAAAGCAGTAATTACGTAGTTAAACTGAACAACACCATTAATCAACTGGATCTAGTTGATGATTTTGGAATTCTTCACCCAACAATGACAGAAAGCACATTCTTCTCAAGCTCACTTGGAACATTCACAAGATAGACCATATTAATGCCCCTAAAATATAATCTAGCAATTTAAAAGAATATTTATCATACATAAATATCTTATTATGCCACAACGGAATTAAACTAGAAATCAATAACTGAGAGGTAATGTTAAAACTCCAAAATACTTGGAAAATAACCATTACACTTCTAAATAACATAGGCTCAAGAATTCTCAAAAGAGCTATTTAAGTATTTCAAGCCAAATGAATATGAAAATACAGTTTATCAAAATTCATGGGATACAGCCAAAGGAGTCTTTAGAAGAAAACTGAAAGCATTGAATGCATGTAACAGAAAAGTAAAAAATCCAAAATCAATAACTAAGCTTCCACCTTAGGAAACTAGAGATGGAAAAGGAACTTAAGCAAGGAGAAGAAAAGAAATAATGAAAATTAGGGCAGACATAAATGAAATTGGAAACAGAACATCAACAGAGAAAATCAAAGAAACCAAAATCTGGTGCTTTGAAAGAATCAATAAAGTTGATAAATCTAAGAAAGAAAGATAGCACTGTCATGTCCGACTCTTGTAATCCCACGAACTGTAGCCTGCCAGGCTACTCTGTCCATGGAATTCTCCAGACAAGAATACTGGAGTGGGTTGCCACGTTCTCCTCCAGGGGATCTTCCCAACCCAAGGATCAAACACAGGCCTCCTGCATTGCAGGCAGATTCTTTACCATCTGAACCACCAGGGAAGCCCAAGAACACTGGAGTGCATAGCCTATCCCTTCCCCAGGGGAACTTCCCAACCCAGGAATCGAACCAGGGTCTCCTGCATTGCAGGCAGAAGCTTACCTATGCAGGAAGCCCTGATAAATCTATAGCAAGGTTAAAAACAATATTTTACATTAGAGACAGAAAGGAAAAAAAAGAGAAATATCAGACATGAGAGAGAGGCCATCACTACTGATCACTTAGGCTCTTATTAAGATAATAAAGGAATGTTATGAATAATTCTATGCCAATAAAGTCGGCACAGATAAAATTGACCAATTCAATGAAAGACAAAAACAACCAAAATTCACACAAAAAGAAATAGATAACCTGAATAGAAATATAACTATTAAAGAAATAGATTAAATAATAAATAATAAACAAGCTTTCAAAAGAGAAAGCAAGTGAACCAGATGATTCACTACTCCATTCTACATTAATGAAAGAAATACTTTCAATTCTCTACAACCTCTCCTAGAAAAAAGAAGAGAAGGAATTCAATATTTCCTGACTCTTTCTGAGGCTAATATTACCTTAATACCTAACCCAGATAAAGACATCACAAGGAAAAAAAATTATAGATCAGTATTTCTTATGAATATAAGTGAAAACTCCTCAGCAAAATACTAGCAAGCTAAATCCCATAATGTATAAACATAAGTAAACACCAGAAGTAGGTGAGATTTTTTCCAGGTATGCAAGGTTGATTATATATTTAAAAATTAATTAATATAATTCTTTGCATCAAAAGATTAAAGAATAAGAATCATATTATCATATTAATTTAGAAAACAATTTGAAAAAATCCTACACCTATTGAAGATGAAAACTATCAGCAAACTTGGAAACAAAAGATATTCTTCAACTTTATAAAGAATATCTGCAAAAAACTTATACCTATATCATATTTCATTATGAGAAACTAGATTTTTTTCCTCTAAAATCAAGAACAAAACACACGTTCCTTATCAACATGCCTACTAAACTTTGTACTGGAAATTCTAGCTGATGCAATAATACAAGACAAGCAAGGTAAATGGATTGGGAAGAAAACAAAAGCTGCCTTTGTTCAAAGATATCATGATTATCCATATGGACAATCTCAAAGAATCCATAAAAAAACAAAAACAAAAATCCAGAATAAAGTGAGTATGGCAAGTTCACAAGATACAGGTTAACATAGAAAAATCATTTGCTTTTCTATGTACCAGCAACAAACAACAGGAATTTGAAATTAAAGACAGGCTATCACTTACATTAGTATCAAAAAAAGAGAAAATTTAACTCTAAATCTAATAAAATATGTACGAGATCTATATAGAACTCTGAATAAAAGATCAAAGATCTAAATATATGATATATATTTCATCTATGAAGAACTATGGATGGAGGTTCGTGACATTGTACAGGAGGTAGTGATCAAGACCATCCTCAAGAAAAATGCAAAAAGGTAATATGGTTGTCTGAGGAGGCCTTACAAATAGCTGAGAAAAGAAGAGATTGAAAGGCAAAGGAGAAAAGGAAAGATAGACCCATTAGAATGCAGAGTTCCAAAGAATAGCAAAGAGAGATAAGAAAGCCTTCCTCAGTGATCAATGCAAATAAATAGAGGATAACAACAGAATGGGAAAGACTGGAGATCACTTCAAGAAAATTAGAGATACCAAGGGAACATTTCATGCAAAGATGGGCACAATAAAAGACAGAAATAGTATGGACCTAACAGAAGCAGAAGATATTAAGAACACATGGCAACAATACACAGAAGAACTATACAAAAAAGATCTTAATGACCCAGATAACCATGATGGTGTGATCACCCACCTAGAGCCAGACATCCTGGAATATGAAGTCAAAGGCCTTAGGAAGCATCACTACGAACAAAGCTAATGGAGGTGATAGAATTCCAATTGAGCTATTTCACATCCTAAAAGATGACGCTGTGAAAGTGCTGCACTCAATATGCCAGCAAATTTGAAAAGCTCACCAGTGGCCACAGGACTAGAAAAGGTCAGTTTTCATTCCAATCCCTAAGAAAGGCAACGCCAAAGAATGATCAAACCAGCACACAATTGCACTCATCTCACATGCTAGCAAAGTAATGCTTAAAATTCTCCAAGCCAGGCTTCAACAGTACGTGAACCGTGAACTTCCAGATGTTCAAGCTGGATTTAGAAAAGGCAGAGGAACCAGAGATTAAATTGCCAACATCCAATGGATCATCAAAAAAGCAAGAGAGTTCCAGAAAAACA
Organism: Cervus canadensis; assembly: GCF_019320065.1. Taxonomy (NCBI): domain Eukaryota; kingdom Metazoa; phylum Chordata; class Mammalia; order Artiodactyla; family Cervidae; genus Cervus; species Cervus canadensis. The sequence goes on along the minus strand of NC_057402.1, from coordinate 29,614,816 downwards.
GGCACTTCTGCTTTATTCATTACGCCAAAGCCTTTGTGTAGATCATAACAAACTGTGGAAAATTCTTAAAGAGATAAGAACACCACACCACCTTACCTTCCTCCTGAGAAATCTGTATGCAGGTCAAGAAGCAACAGTTAGAACCAGACATGAAACAACAGACTAGTTCCAAATCAGGAAAGGAGTATGTCAAGGCTGTATATTGTCACCCTGCTTATTTAACTTATATGCAGAGTACATCATGCAAAATGCCAGGCTGGATGAAGCACAAGCTAGAATCAAGATTTCTGGGAGAAATATCAATAACCTCAGATATACAGATGACACCACCCTTATGGCAGAAAGCGAAGAAGAACTAAAGAGCCTCTTGATGAAAGTGAAAGAGGAGACTGAAAGTTTTGGCTTAAAACTCAACATTCAGAAAACTAAGATCATGACATCTGGTCCCATCACTTCATGGCAAATAGATGGGAAAACAATGGAAACAGTGATAGACTGTTTACCCCGCTAAGTGAAAAAAGCCAGTGTGAACAAGCTACAAACTTTAGGAAAAGATAAGTGGTATCAGGAATTTGGAGGTGCAGGGGGGATGAACATGTGAAGTACAGGACATTTTTCACAGCACTGAAACTATTGTGTATGATACTGTAATGTTAGATACATGACATTACACATTTATTAAAACTATAAAATTTTACAACACAAAGATGATGTACACAAATTAAAAAATAAATCATTAAGACATTCAGATGATCCCAAGAAAGAATGTGGACTGTAATAAGTGAACTCTAACTATTGCAAATGTATAAAACAACCATACTGAAGAGTGGGCAGTGGGGAGAGACTGATATAATCAAACTCTTAATACAAATGGAGTCTATAAGATCAAATACAAAAGGAAAGTGAAAGTCTTTCAGCCATGTCTGACTCTTTGTGAACCTGTACAGTCCAGGGAATTCTCCAGGTCAGAATACTGGAGTGGGAAGCTTTTCCCTTCTCCAGGGGATCTTCCCAACCCAGGAATCGAACCTAGCTCTCTCACATTGCAGGCAGATTCTTTACCAACTGAGCTATCAGGGGAAAGGAACGGCACATAAATCCTATATTTTAGTCAATAAAACTTTTTCCTACATGAGTATAAGCTAATAATTCTAATACTGCTATACACATACACTCAGTCAGTCAGTTTGCTCAGTTGTGTCCGACTCATTGCAACCCCATGGACTGCAGCACGCCAGGCCTCCCTATCCATCATCAACTCCTGAAGTTTACCCAAACTCATGTCCATTGAGTCAGTAATGCTATCCAACCATCTCATCCTCTGTTGTCCCCTTCTCCTCCCACCTTCAATCTTCCCCAGCATCAGGGTCTTTTCAAATGAGTCAGCTCTTCACATCAGGTGGCTAAAGTATTAGAGTTTCAGCTTCAGCATCAGTCCTTCCAATGAATAGTCAGGACTGGTTTCCTTTAGGACAGACTGGTTGGATCTCCTTGAAGTCCAAGAGACTCTCAAGAGTCTTCTCCAATACCACACTTCAAAAGCATCAATTCTTTGGTGCTCAGCTTTCTCTGTAGTCCAACTCTCACATGCATACATGACTACTGGAAAAATCATAGCTTTGACTAGATGGACCTTTGTTGGCAAAATAATGTCTCTGCTTTTTAATATACTGTCTAGGTTGGTCATAACTTTTCTTCCAAGGAGCAAGTGTCTTTTAATTTCATGGCTACAGTCACCATCTGCAGTGATTTTGGAGCCCAAAAAATAAAGTCTGTCACTGTTTCCACTGTTTCCCCATCTGTTTGCCATGAAGTGATGAGACCAGATGCCATGATCTTAGTTTTCTGAATGTTGAGTTTTAAGCCAACATATGCTAGAATTGAACAATTAAGAATGTATATGTATGGCAGGTGATGAGATCTATGCATCTCACCATGGAGCAGAAATTTATGTATGAACAAGGGGTTAGGACTGGGCTTCCCAGGTGGTAAAGACTTTGACTGTCAAACACAGGAGACCTAAGAGATGAGGGTTTGGGTCTTCCTCCTGGGTAGAGAAGATCCCCTGGAGAGCAAGTGGCTCCACTCCAGTATTCTTGCCTGGAGAATCCCATGCACAGAAGAGCCTGGTGGGCTACAGTCCCTGGGGTCACAAAGAGTCAGGAAGGATTGAGCTTCTGAGCACAAGGGGTGAGGACTAGAATGATCCATGTTGTAATAAATTAGAATAAGAAATAGCAGTACGAACTTATGTCTAACAATAGAAATTCAGACGATTACATGTAGAAATAGCTATAGCCTTTTGTATATACATGAGTCAACATACACACATATATTTCTCTGCTCTGTTACCCAAGAGGGCCTGAAAGAAACAACAACCTACTAGCAAAAGGCACGCCTAGCTCCCAGACCTTGGTTTCCAATACCATTCTCCAATAAAAGAATTCAGGCTTTTTGGAGCAATGGCTGATTTCAAACCTTTTCAGGGAATGGATAAGATGAAGCTGGAGTATCTTGCAGCGCCAAAAGTGAAGGAAATGCTTTTATAAATGCAAACACACAGTGAGAGGAGTATATCAAAGGGGCACAGGAACCAAATGAAAGACCTTCCAATGGCCAAACCTGGAACAAATTGAACTAAATAATGAAAGTAGTATTAGGTTAAAATCTAAAGTATAAAATAGACATCCATTAACCTTTCCCAATAAAAATAACTGATTGAATAAATTAATAAATGGGGGAACACAGGCAAATCTTCCATGCAAAGGAACTCCAAATAAATTATGTAGATACCCAACCCTACTGGAAAGGAGACATGAGTTCCCACTCTTTAAAAGTGTGTTGTGCATGATGACTCTCTTCCAAAGAAAATTCCAAAGAGTACAGTGTAAGAGAGACTTTACACTGGAGAAACCTAACCAACTATTTCACCTGAGTGATCAAACTCAACATCAACAGTCACAGATCATGATGCTAGTCACAGATCATGTCATGACTCTTGATATGATATGATGAAAATGGCACTTTATTTCTGTAGGCTTCCTTCTAAAAGCCCATAACCCCAGTCGAGTCATGAGAAAAACATCAGTAAAACTTCAGTAGAAAAATGTCCTATAATATATCCGACCAGTACTCAGTTAGTTCATCAAAAACAAAGAAAGCAGAAATCTCTGAGAAACTTACAGTCAAGGAGAGCAGGAGACATGACAATCAAATTCAATGTGGAATTGTAGAAGAGAAAAGGGGCATTCAGTAAAAATGAAGGAAATCTGAATAATGTTTGGACTTTAGTTAATATCACCACTGGCTTATAATTTTAACAAATGTATCATTCTAATCATATTAATGTGAAACATTTAATAATTGGAGGAACTGTGTATTGAGGAGACGGTATAAAATAGGAATGTTAGAATTCTCTAGTATAGAGTCTATTAAAATAAACAGACAAAAATTAAAAAAAAAAAAAAGATTGCTGGCTGGGAAAATAATCTGTTTACTTAGAATTATGTGATAAGACTGAGGGCTCTTGGGCTCAAGAGCTATTGTTTGGCATAGCCAGACAATGGGGCTTCTGGGTGGTCACGCAGCATTGTAATTTATAACCTATACATGAGATATAGGTTTGTAATTTTATCAAAGCCCCTAAGTTTAATTTAAAAAAATCAATGAATTACAAAACACCAATGAGAGATAACAATTTCCACTATGCAGTCTAGTTTCTGTTACTCTCTACCAGACTCTAATTACAGGCCCTGACACTTTCTTGGAATGTCCATCACTACTGATCCTGGAAACTGTATATGTCATCTGCTAGCCTTACCAGAATGGACTCTGGCCAAAACCTGCTTCCTTAGATCACCAGCTTCTGAAGCATGTGCGTCTGATTGGTAGAAACCAGGTCACATGACCATGCTCTAGCTATCGAGGAGGCTGACAATTTTTTTCTAATTTTATAGAGAAAAGCTGGAACTCTAAAAGTGGAGAGTTTTCTAAACACAGGAAGAAAATTTAGAGATGTAAAAAAGGTATAAAAAGTGTCCACACAATGGTTACTGCTATGGTTACTATGAGGAAAATTCCCCACTGAATAAGAACTGGCCACTAAATGTCTAGCATTTAAGATACTTTTTTATATTATTTTGTAAAGCTCAGAACTTATCATTTAAGATGCTGTTTTTCTAGTATTTACAGTCATGAGAAGCACATCACCTTCCACCAAAGAAGCAGCCTGAATATTTTTCTCTGTGATGTTAACTGATGTGAGATGCATTATTACATCATGATAAATTGATAATTATATTTTTGCCTCACTAACACTAAAAATGTTCAACACTCTGATTTAAAGGTGTTCCTTTGCAAAAGACCCATTTCCTTTACCCTAGACACCTAGCATTACTAGAATCTAACAACCCACTATAACACAAATATGCCCAGGCTGTCCTATAAGAGAAAATAACTGTAAGAAAAGCATCAAAGAAAGAAACCCAAGATGAAGAACATATAGCTTATTGCTCTGCAGAGTATGTGGGTAATAATAAAGAGAACAAAAAGTGACATAAATAAAATGGAGTCCTCCCCTCATCTCTTATTTTTTCTCTCTCTCTCCTTCTCTCACTCACTCACACACACACACACACACACAAATGCTGCTTGACACTTCTCAGGGTCTGAAAGAGTTTGGAAATTGATATTTGTATGATATTATATCTTTTTTGCAGTCTAATTGGCTAGTCAACTGTCAGCTGCTTAGAGTCACACCTGAATTCTAGAGAGAAAGGGCTCACTGGATTTTCTTGGGTTCTTTCCAGAAGGAGAACATGGTCATTTCTATACAAGCTTCCTCCATTATTTCAATTTCAAACAAAGCTGGGAACTCTGTGTTGCCTTGTCCTGAATTATTACCATAAACATCAAAGAAGGATGTCAGAAAATCAGTTAAGTCCATCTCATCTCTATTCCTATAAGACTTCAGTACACAAACTTCCTTGGTCTTTGCTTTTTATTAGTAATATTAGAAAGCAATATTTCCTTCATAGGACTAGTGTGTGAATAACGTGAGGTAACACATGTAAAGAGCATGAACAGAATCAGGTGTGGTTGACACTTGAGTAAGCGAGGGGGTGGAGGACCCACCCACTGTTGGCCTTCCCTGTTTTCAGTTCCCCATCCACAGATTCAGCCAACCCTGGATCATTTACTCTTGCAGTTTGTATGTATTGAAACAATCTTGTGTGTAAGTGGAACTGCACAGTAACTGTGTTGTTTGAGGGTGAACTGTACATCTTGTTTCTTTCACTCAGAGACAGACTCACACTGCTGCAATCTTTAGTCAAGCTGTGCAAATAAATTCTGAGGTTACTGTATGCTTTGTTGTTTGATGTTTGTTTGTTTGCTTTTGTCCTTTGATTCCAACTTGCTCTCTTCCTCTTTAAATCTTTTTCCCCCTGAGGCTCAGTGGTAAAGAATCCGCCTACCAGTGCAGGAGACTCAGGTCCAGTCCCTGGGTCAGGAAGATCCCCTGGAGAAGGAAACGGCAACCCACTCCAGTATTCTTGCCTGGGAAATCCCATGGATGGGGGAACCTAGTGGGCTACGGTCCATGTGGTTACAGAGACTCAGACATGACTAGTGACTAAACATCAACAACAATCAAAACTAAGTTTCTGTTTCTTTGTGCTTAATCAATGAATTAATATCTGCTGAAGGCTCACTTCACTAAGTGTTTGGGGATGATTTTTAAATACATAAAGAGCTAAAGAACCATTTTGAGATTGCCCTTTTCCTTTAATATGTTTGTTATCTCACAGACTAACAATTTTTCAAATGGATGAAAAATGAGGTCAATTTCTTTATAATATGACAATTATAAAATAACCAATTAGCATGGCAAGCACTGAGAGTCCATGATCTGACTCTGATTTTAAGCTTACATTTACTGTGATATATGCCAAGTGCTTTAATAATAATTTTAGAGTTATATTAGCATATTCTAATCCTCACAATGATAAAGTATTTGCTGTTATCACCATGTCATTTTCTCAATTATGAAATTGAAATTTTTAATATAATGCAACCTCCCCAGTTAGACACGATTAATAGTTAGTAGAACTGCCTTTCAAATTGACATGTATCTAAAATCATAGCCAACCACCACACTATACAGCCTCAGTGATGAAGTCACTAAAGCTAAGTCTAAAACTATCAGCTCGTTCCATGAAACTTTTCTCAAGAATGTAGAACAATAGCCCTGAGAATTCCAAAATCAATCTAAAAAGTAATGTCTCCCATCTTCTCGAGTGGCTGCTTTCACAACGTATAGCTAGCGGTGCCCATTACAGCAGCGGGGACAGAGACAGCCAGCAGTAAATCTTTTTCTTTTACAGTTGGCTCTGGTTTAGGAAGATTTACTTTTATATCAGCTGCAGAGACTTCTACCTTATCAACTTCTACTTCTTTAATACCTTTCTCCCAAACCTTTTTACAGCCTCTCATAGTAATGACAGGTCCTAAGGGTCAGAACTGGAAGTACTTTCTCTGTAACTCTCAAAGCGTTTGATTTTGACAAATTACTTTTATTGTCTTAGCTAAGTTTGGGAATATACTTGATTTTACTTTGAAAAGTTTTCATGAAGTGGATTCCGGTATGTGAAATTAAAGTGATTTTTTTTTTCCTATAAATTCCCTTATTGGGTTCTTTGCATCAATGCAAATCTCTTTGTTTACAGAGTCTAACTTCATGGATCATATATTATTCAAATCTCTTGATCGGATAAAGACTAATACTAATTTCAGAACTTGAGCTGGATCAGATTCTTTTCCCTTAGGTAAGTGTTGCTTCATTGAGAGATATAAGCTATTAAAAAAAAAAAAAAAAAAAAACCTACAGAGGGAAAAAAAAAAGAAGCTGCTCCAAGTAGAGAGTTCAGGGTTTCAATTTCTCACCCTTCAAGTAGAGCTTGCTACAGCACAACAGGGGGATGAAAAGGTCGAAGCCAACCAGAAGAGATGTGGCACTTTCTACTGAGAATCAAAGTATGTGACAATCAAAGTACGTTTGTTATGGATTTGAGACCTGCCCTAGATGTCTTGTGCCCTGGAGAGACCACTGAATTGTCCTTCTCAATGGACCAGCTGGATACAGACCTTATTTTTTTGCGAGTTGTCAGGATAGAAGAGACAGGGGAGCCTAATCATGTTCAGAGCAAGCAAGGGTTTAGCACATCAACCACTGGAGCTCCACAGTGAAAATAAACCATCAAGTTTTTCCTAAAAACATAGCTTGAAACTCATCACCTCTCATTTAACCCTCTGAGCTCATAATAAATAAATGGCTTTATATCTATGGCTAATATATTATTATACTTTTAAAATATTACTGTACTTTAAGCACTAGTCTAGTACTTTAAATATTTCAGTAATAAAGAACAAATTTTCTTGAGAAAGAATAGTCCAAAGGGAGAATATTGTCCCAAAGATACCTTAGCAAGACTTCAAGTAATAAAAACATGTGGTTGATTGTTTGTTGTTGTTGTTATTCAGTCACTAAGTCGTGTCTGACTCTTTGTGACTCCATGAACTGCAGCACGCCAGACTTCCCTGTCCTTCACCATCTCCCAGAGTTTGCTCCAACTCAAGTCCACTGAGTCAGTGATGCCATCCAACCATCTCATCCTCTGTCACCCCCTTCTCCTCCTGCCCTCAATCTGTCCCAGCATCAGGGTCTTTTCCAATAAGTCGTCACTTACTATCAGATGGCCAAAGTATGGGAGCTTCATCATCAGTCTTTCCAATGAATGTTCAGGGTTGATTTCCTTTAGGATTGACTGGTTTGATCTCCTTGCTGTCCAAGGGACTCTCAAGAGTCTTGTCCAGCACCCCAGTTCAAAAACATCAATTCTTCAGCACTCAGCCTTTTTTATGGTCCAACTCTCACATCCATACATGACTACCGGAAAAACTATAACTTTGACCATATGGACCTTTGTTGGGAAAGTGATGTCTCTGCTTTTTAAAACACTGTCTAGGTTTGTCATAGCTTTTCTTCCAAGGATCAAGCATCTTTGAATTTGGTGACTACAGTCACTACAGTCACGGTCTATCACAATCCCATCCATAATTTGCCTCTTCTATATGTCCTCAGCTTCCTTGGTAGAACTGAGCACTTGCTTCAACACAGTAGCTTAACAATTTCTACATAACTGAAGATATTAAAGCTACTTCAACAATCTTTACTGATTCAGTCTACTTTATTATAAAGTCTATTGTATTAGAACCAGATGTACCAGATGTATTATTATAGATGTATCAGAATTTACTAAGCAAAGAAAGTGAATGATGTGAGGAGAAGCCTAGGCAATGGGAAAAGTGTGTGAGTGGCACAGATAGATACAGTATAAAGATATTTGATAAGATGGGTAGTATTATATAATATGCATTTGGATGTTTTGATGGGTCTGTAACTTGTAATGAAAAAAAAATTATTCTATGAACAAAGCCATGCTAAGCATTTTACAGTTATTACCTCCTTTAATCCTCATAACAAACACATAATGTTAGTGATGATATGAACTGTACTTTACAGATAAGGAAAAAGTCTAAGCAAGATTAATTGTCTAAAGTTTGTATAGGATGAAACAGGACTGATCAGGTATATCTGATCACAGAGACTGTACCCTTTATCTAATGGGGATCTACCCATTAGGGTGTGACTCTTACCACATCTGAGAAATATAAAAGAGAAAGAGAAAAAGAAAGAGAAAATAAATCCTCTTCCTCAACATTTGCTCACTTTCACTATACTCATACTTTCATCGCTACCAGTATCATGATACCAACAGGATATCATTACATATGGCTTTCAGAAGAGATGCTCATGATGGGCTATCGTGAGTCACTACAAGCTGACGTAAACAGACCGTCACCTCTACCATTGTGATCTTTGCTTCCTATTCCCGTTTGTACTCTGCTTCCTCCCCAAAGGCTGTACTCTGCCTTGAATCAATGTGTACTCAAAAATTCCTTGTGAAGAAATGAATAAATATTTATACTTGTAAATTAACTACAGTGTGGTTAATAGACACACATCTTAGTAAAATAATTTCCTGATTTTTGACATTTGGTCTCCAAAAAGGGGTTGCTGATAGTAAATCATCTAGTGGTATAAAAAAAGAACATTTTCAAATAAAATAGAGCAATCTATATTATAAGTAGTGATTACTTGTAAAAATTGAAGTCTTTTTCCACTAGGTCCTGTGCATTTTGGCAAAAACGGAGACTTTCAAAATTAATCATATTGTTCAATAAATGATGATGAAAATATCCATATATTAGTTTAAACTTTCATGTTCTCCTTCATGTTTCTTCATCTTATGGAAATTTTGCCAATATATCCAAATGCAGAAAATTCTTCAGATCTCCAGATTATTTTCATTATCATAATTAAAAGCTTTCCCATAATATCTAAATCATTTTATTAAATCTTAATATCTATAAAGAGTAAAGGGGTCATATAGACCAAGATACCACTCCTAGGAATTGAGAAATTTTTAACATCAATGTCATTTCTCTACTTAAAAAGAAAAGTATCCGAAAATTACATGAAATTCTATTTAAAATTGTGGCACTTTTTAAAAAAAAAAAATCGATTCAGGGATTTCAACATTTTGCTTACCCAAAACTAAGCGAAAAGTTAGATTTTTATTAAACTAAAAATGTCAACATATTTTTCTGCTCTCTTATATAAAATTCACTCTAGCTTGTGAATAGCTATGCATTTCCTTTGTATTTCTTTTTGAAAAGCTGAGTGATGAGCCTTGAGACATATTTTAAATGGAAAATGTTCAAGAAAAGCACTCTAAATTTGGAAGAGTTTTCAGTGTCAAATATAAATCTTTTCTAAAGTTAAAATCATTTCTCTTATTAATGTCTTTGACTTTAATTATTTATTTTCTGTTTATGCTAATTTATTGGTTTAAAATTTCCATTTGATTCTTCGAAGACAATTCTCAATAAATGCCTATGAAATGTTCCCTCATTGCAGGAAGTTTCTTTACCATCTGAGCCACCAGGGAAGCCCCCTGTGAAAGGTTTGCTGTTATTCAGTTGCTCAGTTGGATCCACCTCTGCTGCCCCATGAATTCCAGCATGCCAGGTCCCTGTCCTTCACTATCTCCTGGAGTTTGTGCAAATTCATGTCCATTGAGTCAATGATGCCTCCAACCATCTTATTCTCTGTCCCCCACTTCTCCTCCTGCCCTCAATCTTTCCTGGCATCAGTGTCCTTTCCAATGAGTCAGCTCTTTGACATCAGGTGGCCAAAGTATTGGAGCTTCAGCTTCAGTTTCAGCATCAGTTCTTCCAATGAATATCCAGGGTTGATCTCCTGTAGGATTGATTGATTTGATCTCCTTGTTGTCCAAGGGACTCTCAAAAGTCTTTTCCAGAACCACAGTTCGAAAGCATCAATTCATTGGTGATCTGCCTTCTTTATGGTCCATCTCTCATATCTGTACATGACTACTGGAAAATGTTAATGAGTAATAAAGGCAAACTCCAAAATATAGCTTAGTCTTAATCCAAAAGAATAATCTAGTAGCACAAGAAAGTTAGTTGTCTTTACTGAATGCTAGGGCTTTGACCTAACTGCAGTATTAACAGAATCACTAGGTATGGTGAGTCCAGGACACTGACATGAGGAGACAACCATAGGTGGAATGATGGACAATACTGCCTGGTAAATCTCTTCCTTGACTAAGCTGTAGGATCCAATGGAATGACACTATAATTACATGGAAAGTAATTGTCATATATTTGCCAAGAAATTACATGGTTGACAGTACTCTCTGAAAACTGTTCTGCATTTCTAGTGCCAACAGCTATGTTAGCAGAAAATGAAATTAGAAACAACCACAGGAGGTATTTTTTTCTCATTTAGAAAACTATTTCATTTAAGCAGCAAAATGTAATTTACAAGTAAATATTATAAAACTAAAAATAAATGAAATGACTTAGAAGCACTTCTAAGAGTTATTGTTAAATATTTAGCCTAATGTTGGCTTTATGGAAAAAAACAAAGTCATTTACTACATGTCAAGCTTATTATACATCCTATTTTGAAAGTACCAGTACTATAAATCCATCTTTCCCAGGTTATTCCTTCCAGACTAATGAATGTGTCAGATTCCAAGATAGGAACAACTATATTTTTTTACAGCTTACAACTCTCTCCCCAAAATAATATGAAAGGCTTCTTTTGTGCATTGGAAGAGTTAATATTGTAGGAATAGTTTTCCATTCAGAGCTATATGTTCAAGTTCACAAATGAGTGGTTTTATGTTCTCATATTGTCAGCAGTCTTGTGTACATGACAAACTGTGAAACCAACATAAACACACACACACAAAAACAGATTTAAGTATGTTTTCAAGAATTTGTTTCAAGTTATATAATAAATTATCTTCCTTAGCCAATGCATTTAGTTAATATGTTATCATGTGATTAATATATATATATATATACACACACACATATATATACACACATACATACACATATTTCCTTTTTTGGTTAAGTCAAAACAGAGGTCAACCAGGGAAGAAATTTAATATTTAAAAAATCAACTTTTTAAAAAATGAAAAAAAAATCAACTTTTCTTGTCATATTTTTACTATATACTTTAAGCAGGAAGTTAGTTTTGCTGCAGAAAGTTTGAAATGCTTAGTACTGTGGGGAAAAAGTAGCATGTGCAAAGTATTATTTATAGTACCTAATATTTGTTAAAGAAAACAGATAGAAGATTGTATAATGTACATACATAAAATATCTGAAAGGTTACATAAAGAATTAGTAATGTTGATTACTTCTCAGAAGGATAGCAGGAAAGGGGGGAAGGGAGACACAAATTCCACAACACATTTTTTTTTTGCAACTTTAAAATTTTATTCTGTATCCATGAATTATCTACTGAAAAATAATTTTAGTGTAGGAAACAAATATGTCCTTGAGTGTAGGAAACAAATATGTAATGAAAGGATTACAAAACTGGGATCAAAGGCTCAAATTAGATGACTATAAATAAATAAATTGAAAAAAAGAGAAGACTATAGGACTACAAAATAGAAGAAAGTAATTCCTTGGATTATAAGGAAAGCTGGCACTTCTCATTTTGCAAAGTACAATGAAAAAAAGCATATCCTCTAACAGTGCGTAAGCAGTTGGAAAATGAGGACCTTGAAAAGACAGGATGTCATGTAAGATCAGACCACATGGAACAAAGATTAATATGGGACATAAAGAAGACAAGTAGCAAATGTATTAACTTAAAAGGAATAAACAAGACTAGCCCCTCCAGTACTCCCCCACACATACACACACTTGGTCTTCCTTGGTAGTGCAGTGGTAGAGAATTATTCCCCTGCCAATGCAGGAGATGCTGGTTCGATACCTGGGTCAGGAAGATTCCCTGGAGAAGGAAACAGTAACCCACTATAATATTCTTGTCTGAGAAATCCCATGGAAAAGGAGACTGGCAGGCTATCGTCCATGGGGTCACAAAAGAGTCAGATACAATTTAGTGACTAAACACCACCACCACTACCACCAACACCACCCCCCTACACACACACACACACACACACACACGCACAGATTCTATTTCTTATGTGAACTTCTTGGACATTGACTGGCCTATGAAGATATTACCAACTGTTCCTCTCACAAAGGTGAGCCCCCAGTAGCCAGTTTTGTCTACACAACACCAATTTTGGGGGGAAGAAGCCTGATAAAAATCTGATCAACCTGATTCTTTTGCCAGGAAATGTCAGATTTCAAAAGCCTAGCTGTATTTTTGCCCTTGGTTTCCATGAAATTACTCTATTTAAGCTTGTGATTCACTCTAGACCATTCTCAACTGGGATTTCAGGAAAGAATTAAGCCACAATCAACATGCTAAGGCCTTCATTTTTATATATGAATTAGGATGGAATTTGTTATATATTATCCTTGGGAAGACTGGGAAACCAGTCATTCAGATCATTTTCTGTTTGAGAGTCAAAGGAGAAGAATCCCGCTGAGGCCATGTTACACCAAAGAAGAACAGTTTTAATGTTAAAGAGGAAATTCAGAATAACTCAATTCTCTATTTCAAGTTCTCATACCCTTTGCAACGGGATATGGAGAACACAACAATACTCTTTGAAATCACACCATCTTCTCCCTTTATTTTCTGTTTCACTCCATAGTTGCTTCAATTTTTAAATCTCAAAACTATTCTGAGAAAACTTCCTTCTTGTCCACATAATTTCATCCAGTCTTACAAGCCAGAGTAGCTAGCAGTTATTTCCACTTCGGTGCTGTACTTTAAGACTGCCAAAGAACTAGGCAATGAATATCCCCAAGTGCACAGTCTGCAGGAATTGTAGTAATTCTATTATTCTAAATTATTCATGAGAACCTGCTGGTATATTTTGTTCTTTCCACATCTATTTCTCTCTCTTAATTTCGGCCCTATAACTTCTGAAACAGTTTTTTCTTTGCTTAACTTCATTTAATTCAACTTTATTTTTATTACTGAGGACAGAAAGTTTATAACCAATACACTTTATACACCTACTAAAAGTTTTGCCTTGAAAAGAGAATATTCCAGTATTTGCAAAGCTTATATTTAAGGTTTTTGTACACAAGGGAGAAAAATTTAAAAGAACATTCAACATTAACTTAATGAAATTTAAATAAAGAAATAGCAAGACATTTTTATGGTATAGTTTGGTTTAGTCACTCTCAACCAATACTTTACAATTATTCATAAAGTCCTGAGTTTTAACATATTAGATGAATATATCTTGATTATTGCTTTTTCCTGGCTTTTATCACTCAGCAAAATAATTTTGAGATGAATGTTTTTTTATATGATAGTTCATTTCTTTTTATTATTGAGTAGCACTATATTGATAAATCAGCTTATCAATTCATCTGATGAAAGATAATTGAATTTTTCCCATTTTAGCTATTCTAAAATAAACTATTATAAAAAGTATTATGAGCTTTGACATAAAAGTTTTTTAATGGGCATAGACTTTCATTCCTCTTGGATAAATGACTGGGAGTTAAATGCCTATAACATATGTTAGGTGGATGCTTAATGTTTTATGACATCACCAAACTTTTCTGAAATGATTCTACCACGATTTTTTTTTTCTATCCAAGCAATGTAGGAGACACACAGTTCCTCTAAAGTTTTTGCCAGCATTTGGTGTATGATCAGTTTTATAATTTTATCAGATCTAATAGGTGTCTCATGTTATCTCATTGCAATTTGAAATTGCATTTTTCTGATCACTAGTGATGTTGAGCATCCTTTTTGTTTATTGCCATTGGTTAAGTGTATGCTCAAATATTTTACCTATTTTTAAGCAGTTCTTTCTTATATCACTATTGAGTTGTGAGAGATCTTTGCCTTTTCTGTATAGAAACCACCCATCAGATATATACTTTGCAAGATATCAGTTTTCCACTTGTTTTTGCATTCTCCTCATAGTGTCTTTCAAATAAAAGTGCTTTTAAATTTTGATGAAACTTTTAGTGGTTGTCCTTTTGATTGTGGTAGCTCAGAAATATTTGCCTTATTTCACATATCATGAAGATTTTTCTATGATTTCTTCTAGGAGTTTTATAACATTTGGTCTTATATTTAGGTCTATAATCTATTTTGAGTTACATTTTACATAATATAAAAGGCATCAATCAACTGGGTTATTTTGCATATTTATATACAATTATTCCACACCATTCTCTTTTTAAAGCTGCTATCTCCCCACAAAATTGTTTTTCACTTTTGTCAAAATTAATTTGCACATATTTGTGTAGGTCTATTTCTGAATTCTCTATTCTATTCCATTGATGTATTTCTCTATATGAATTCCAAACTACACCTGCTGATTACTCACCATCACAATAAGTCTTGAAATCAAGTAATACATCTTGCTATTTGCTATCTCTTTGTACCTTCTGTTGTTTGTTTCAAGTTGTCTATTTTCCTGACAACTTTTGGACTAAGTATTCTTTACAATTCTAACTTATAATTTCTCCTTTGTTGGCTACTAGTGTAAAAACTTTGCAACACTGTATTTCTTCCTAGTCTTTTTTGCTATTTGTTTTATATGAAAAGTGTTTTATTTTAGGCACTTTGGGTGGGGGTTTTCAAGGTGGCACAATGATAAAGAATTTGCCTGCAAATCTAGGAGATGCAGGAGATATGGGTTCAATCCCTGGGTTGGGGATATCCCCTAGATATGGGAAATGGCAACCCACTCAAGTATTCTAGCCTGGAAAATTCCGTGGACAGAGGAACTTGGTGGGCTATAGCCTAAGTGGGCTCAAAGAGTCAGACACAGCTAAGCATATCATATGCATTTCTTACTAATACATTATTCTGTTTGTTTAAAAACATGATCTTTTTAGCAGCTTTGTTTTTTGTTTTTAGTTGCTAAGTCATGTCTGACTCTTTTGTGACTCTTCTGTACTGTAGCCAGCCAGGCTCTCTTGCCTGGATTTCCCAGGCAAGAATACTGGAGTAGGTTGCTATCTCCTCCTCCAGGGGATCTTCCCAACCCAGGAATGGAACCCATGTCTTCAACATTGCAGGTGGATTATTTACTCCTGAGCCATCAGGGAAGCCCTTTAAACGACTTTATTGAGAGATAATTCACAATCCATACTGTTAACCCCTTTAAAGTGTACAATTGGATATTTTCAGTGTACTAGAAGTACTGTATCACCATCACTGCAATTTAATTTTAGAACAATTTAAGTAAGGAAGTAAGTGTTAGTCACTTAGTCGTGTCCAACTCTTTGCAGCCCCATGGACTGTACCCACCAGGCTCCTCTGTCCATTGGATTCTCCAGGCAAGAATGCTGGAGTGGGTTGCCACTCCCTTCTCCAGAGGATCCTCTCAACCCAAGAATCAAACCCAGGTCTCCTGGATTGCAGATGGATTCTCTAACATGTGAACCAGGAGAAAAGCCCTTCTTAAGAAACCCAGACACAGTAGCTGTCACATCCCATCTCTCTCCTGAGGCCCAAGCAAGTCATATTCTGTCTCTATAGATTCACCTGTTATAGACAATTCATATAAATGAAATAATACAATAACCAGTGTTTTGTGACTGGCTTTCTTCACTTAGTACAATGTTTTCAAAGTTCATCCATGTTGCAGCATGTATCAGCACTTCATTTCTTTTTATTGCCAAATAGTATGCAATTATATGAATATACTATATTATTTTCGTCCATTCAGTTGTTTCCACCTTTTAACTATTATGAATAATGCTTCAAGAAACATTTGTTTATACGTGTACATTCACATCCATTCATGTGGATGTATGTTTTCATTTTTTTTCATTTCAATAGAAATGTACTCATTTCTTTTGGGTAGAAATGGAATTTCTGGGTAATTAGATAACTCCATGCTTAATCTCTTAAGTGGTTGCTAAACTCTTTTCCAAAGTGGTTACACCATTTTATATTCCCACCAGCAATGTATAAGGCTCTCAGTTTCTCCATATCCTTGCCAACATTTATTACCTGTCTTTTTCATTTTTGCCATCCTGTGCTGTGTTCAGCCACTTCAGTTGTGCCTACTTTTTGCAACCTATGAGCTATAGCCCACCAGGCTCCTCTGTCAGTGGGATTCTCCAAGAAAGAATCCTGGAGCAGGTTGCTGTACCCTCCTCAGGGGATCTTCCCAACCCAGGAATTGAACCCATATCTCCAGTGTCTCCTGATATGTAGGCAGTCTTTACCCACTGAGCCACCTGGAAGCCATCCTAATGAATGTAAAGTAGGATCTCTTTATTGTTTTGTTTGCATTTTCTCTAGTGACTAATACATTTTCACATCTTCTCATATAATTATTGGCCATTTGCTCATCTTCTTTAATGAAATGTCCATTCAAATACTTTGCTCATTTTAATTGGGTTATTTGTCTTTTTATTGTAGAGTTATACTAGTGCTTAATGTGTTCTGGATACAAGTTCCTTAACAGGTTTGAAAATCAATGTCTATTTAAAATAAACTCAAATGGGTTTTGATAATGATGCATTGAATCCATAGTTTAATTGGGGGAATATTTCCATTCCAAGAGTACCAAGTTTTCACTCAAAAAACATGAAATGTCTTACTTAATTTTTGGTAATGATGTTTTATAATTTTCAATGTACATGCTTTGCACTTCTTTTGTTAAATTTAGACTTAAGTATTTTATTCTTTTTGATGCTATTATAAATGGAATCACTTTAATTTTACTTTCAGAACATTTATCCCTATTTTATAGAAATGCAATTGATTTTTTATATATATTGATCTATATACTACAGTCTCACTAACTTCTTTTTTAGTTACAATAGTGTGTGTATGTCTCTGTGTTATTTTTCAAGATGATCTATATTACAAGACCATGCCATCTGTAATGATAGTTTACTTTTTCTTTTACAATCTATATGCTATTTATTTTATTATTTTGCCTAATTACCCTAGCTAGGATATTCAGTACAGTGTTAAATAGAAATGGCAAGAACAGACTTCCTGTCTTGTTCTTGATCTTAACAGTAAAGCATTGTCTTCCACCATTAAATATATTAGCTGTGGACTTTTGTAGATGGCCTACTTTTGTATATGACTGAGGAAAGTCTCTTCTCTTCCTAGGTTGTTTGACAGTTTTATCATGAAAATGTGCTGAATTTTTTCCAAGTATTTTCTGCATATACTTCTGGTGACCCTTGAACAGCTCAAGGGTTAGGGGTGCTAAACATCTGTGCAATCAAAAATCTGCATGTAATTTCACAGTTGCCCTCCATCTCTAGGGTTCTGCGTCAATGGATTCAACAGTGTTGTCTCTTATGTAGCATGACAGTATGCATTTATTTTAAAAAAATCTGCATATAAGTGGACCTCTGCCGTCAAACCTGAATTTAAATGATGGTATGGATTTTAGCCTTTACTTAATTAGAATGGTGTACTATACTAATTGATTTTCAGATGCTAAACAAAGCTACCATTCCTGAGATATACATGGTCATAATGCATAACTTTTTCTATATTTTACTGGATTCAATTTGATAGTGTTTTCTGAGGCATTTTGAATGTATTTTAACATTCATAAGGGATATTAGACTGTGGTTTCCTTTTCTTATGATGTCCTTGGTTTTAGTATACTGATAAAAATGGCATTAAATGGTAAGTTAGAAAACATTCCTCTTTTTTAACATTCTGCAAGAGTACATGAAGGATCGATATTAATTCTTCAAATGTTTGTTAGAAATCATCAGTGAAATGATCTGAGCCTGGGCTTTTCTTGTGGGGAGACTTTAAATTAGTATTTTTATCTTGACATTTACGGTAGGAGTGTTAATATTTTACTTTTTAGTTCTTATTTTATACTGGAGTATAGTTGATTAGCAATTTTATGTTAGTTTCAGTATACAGCAAAGTGATTCACTTATACCTACACATATATCTACAGAGAGGTGGGATGGAGGGGAGGGAGGTAGGCTTAAGAGGGAGAGGATATGTGTATATGTATATAGATGATTCACTTTGTTATGCAACAGTAACTAATACAACATAGCAAAGCAATTATACTCCAATAATGATTTTTTTTTAAGTCTACAAATAAATGCTGGAGACAATACGGAGAATAAGGAACCCTTCTGTACTGTCGGTGGGAATGCAAATGGGTATAGCACCTATGGAGAAGAGTGTGAATGTTCCTCAAAAAATTAAAAATATAGCTACCGTATGATTCAGCAATCCCACTCCTGGGCACATATCCAGAGAAAACCATAACTTGAAAAGATGCATGCACCCCAGTGTTCACTGTAGCACTATTTACAGTAACCAAGACCTGGAAGTGACCTAAATGTCCATCAACAGATGATGGATAAATATGATATATAACAGGATATCTATACAATGGAATATTATTCACCCATTAAAAAGAATGAAATAATGCTATGTGCAGCAATATGGATGGACCCAAAGATTATCAAAGTGAAACAAGCCAGGCAGAGAAAGACAAACAGCAAATGATACTGCTTACTTGTGGAATCTCAGTTTACATTTTAAACTTCTTTAAAAAGCCTTACTAAACCCAGAAGAACTGAAAGGATCTCATGGAGATATTTGTACAACGATGTTCATAGCAGCATTTTTCACATTAGCCAAGAGGTAGAAGCAATTCAAGTATTCATCATAAGAAAGAATGAATAAACAAAATGTGTTCCATAAATACTATGGTATATTATTCAGCCTTAAAAAAAAGGAAGAGAATTCTGAGACATGTTACAACATGGGTGAGACTTGAGGACATTATGCTAAGTGTATACATCAGTTCAGTCCCTCAGTCGTGTCTGACTCTCTGCAACCCCATGGACTACACCCTTGCCAGGCCTCCTTGACCATCACTAACTCCTGGAATTTACCCAAACTCATACCCATTGAGTTGGTGATGCCATCCAACCATCTCATCCTCTGTCATCCCCTTCTCCTCCCACCTTCAATCTTTCCCAGCATCAGGGTCTTTACAAATTAGTCAGCTCTTTGTATCAGGTGGCCAAAGTATTGGAGTTTCAGCTTCAGCATCAGTCCTTAGAATGAACACCCAGGACTGATCTCCTTTAGGATGGACTGGTTGGATCTCCTTGCAGTCCAAGGGACTCAAGAGTCTTCTCCAACACCACAGTTCAAAAGCATTAATTCTTCACTGCTCAGCTTTCTTTAGAGTCCAACTCTCACATCCATAAATGACCACTGTAAAAACCATAGACTTGACTAGATGGAACTTTGTTGGCAATGTAATGTCTCTGCTTTTTAATGTGCTGTCTAGGTTGCTCATAACTTTCCTTCCAAGGAGTAAGCATCTTTTAATTTCATGGCTGCAGTCACCATCTGCAGTGATTTTGGAGCCACAAACCATAAAGTCTGCCACTGTTTCCACTGTTTCCCCATCTATTTGCCATGAAGTGACGGGACAAGATGCCTTGATCTCTTTTCTGAATGTTGAGCTTTAAGCCAACTTTTTCACTCTCCTCTTTCACTTTCATCAAGAGGCTCTTTAGCTCCTCTTCACTTTCTGCCAGAAGGGTGGTGTCATCTGCATATCTGAGGTTATTGATATTTCTCCCAGGGACCCCACAGAGACTGAGACAGAACTGTGTTTGAGTGTCTCCTGTGGAGGTACGGGTCAGAAGTGGACTGCCAGGGGCTCTGGGTGCAGCCGACTTGGGTATGGCATAAGCCCTCTTGGAGGAGGTCGCCATGAACCCCACCATAAAGCTGCCAGAACTTACACAGGACTGGGAAACAGACACTTGGAGGGCACAAAGAGAGCCTTGTGCACCAGCACCCAGGAGAAAGGAGCAGTGACCCCACAAGAGACTGACCCAGACTTGCCTGTGAGTGTCCAGGAGTCTTCAGCAGAGGTGGGTCAGCGGTGGCCTGCTGCAGGGTTGGGGGCACTGAGTGTAGCAGCGCATGCCTGGGACCTTTTGAAGGAGGTCAGCATTATCTTCATTACCTCCACCAGAGTTTGGCCCCAGGTAAATAAGGAGGGAACACAGCCCCGCCCATCAACAGAAAATTGGATTAAAGATTTACTGAGCATGGCCCTGCCCATCAGAACAAGACCCAGTTTCCCCCTGAGTCAGTTTCTTCCATCAAGAAGCTTCCATAAACCTCTTATCCTTTTCCATCAGAGGGCAGACAGATTGAAAACCACAATCACAGAAAGCTAACCAAACTAATCACATGGACCACAACCTTGTCTAACTCAATGAAACTATGAGCCATGCCATGTAGGACCACCCAAGATGGATGGATCATGGTGGAGAGTTCTGACAAAATGTAGTCCTCTGGAGAAGGGAATGGGAAACCACTTCAGTATTCTTGCCTTGAGAACCCCATGGAGAGTATGAAAAGGCATGTATGGGAAAAAAAGTGTAATAAGCCAATCATAAAAGGATAAATCCTGCATGGTTTGACTAGATTTAACTAGAGTGGTCAAACTCATAGAAATAGAAAGTAGAATAGTGGGAAATAGGAGTTATTATTTAATAAATACAGGGTTTCAGTTTCATAGGAGGAAAAGATTCTGGAAACTGGTTGTACAACATTATGAATATATTTAACACTTCTGAACGATATACTTAAAATGGTTATGATAGTATATTTATGTTACATGCATTCTATCACAATTAAAATAAAGAAAAATACAAAGATTTATTACATCCTTCATGATCTTACCTAGCTTATCTCTACAGCTTCAGCTTCATTTCTAACCAATTCTGGGATCCTTCCCTGAATCTTATATGCCAACCTTATGCCAATCTTATATGCCAAAGCAAAAACAATACCCAGCTGGGGATGTGACTGGTAATGGAAGCAAGGTCTGATGTTGCAAAGAGCAATATTGCATAGGAACTTGGAATGTTAGGTCCATGAATCAAGGCAAATTGGAAGAGAACAAACAGGAGATGGCAAGAGTGAACATCTACATGTTAGGAATCAGCGAACTAAAATGGACTGGGATGGGTGAATTTAACTCAGATAACCATTATATTTACTACTGTGGGCAAGAATCCCTTACAAGAAATAGAGTAGCCATCATAGTCAACAAGAGAGTCTAAAATGCAGTACTTGGATGCAATCTCAAAAACGACAGAATGATCTCTGTTTGTTTCCAAGGCAAACCATTCATTATCATGGTAATCTAAGTCTATGCCCCAACAAGTAATGCTGAAGAAGCTGAAGTTTAATGGTTCTATGAAGACTTCCAAGACCTTCTAGAACTAACACCCAAAAAAGATGTCCTTTTCATTACAGGGGACTGGAATGCAAAAGTAGGAAGTCAAGAAATACCTGGAGTAACAGGTAAATCAGGGCTTGGAGTACAGAGTGAAGCAGGCAAAGGCTAATAGAGTTCTGCCAAGAGAACGCACTGGTCATAGCAAACACCCTCTTCCAACAACACAAGAGAAGACTCTACACATGGACATCACAGATGGTCAACACTGAAATCAGATTGATTATATTTTTTGCAGCCAAAGATGGAGAAGCTCTATACAGTCAGCAAAAACAAGACTAAGCTGACTGTGGCTCAGATGATGAACTCCTTCTTGCCAAATTCAGACTTAAATTGAAGAAAGTAGGGAAAAACCACTAGACCATTCAGGTATGATCTAAATCAAATACCTAACGATTATACAGTAGAAGTGAGAAACAGATTTAAGGGACTAGATCTGATAGACAGAGAGCCTGATGAACTAAGGACAGAGGTTCGTGACATTGTACAGGACACAGGAAGCAAGACCATGACCAAGAAAAAGAAATGCAAAAAAAGCAAAATGGCTGTATGAGGAGGCCTTACAAGTAGCTGTGAAAAGAAGAGAAGTGAAAGGCAAAGGAGAGAAAAAGATCAGCCCATTAGAATGCAGTTCCAAAGAATGGCAAGGAGAGATAAGAAAGCCTTCTTCAGTGATCAGTGCAAAGAAACAGAGGGAAACAATAGAATGGGAAAGACTAGAGATCTCTTCAAGAAAATTAGAGATACGAAGGGAACATTTCATGCAAAGATGGGCTCAATAAAGGACAGAAGTGGTAGGGACCTACCAGAAGCAGAAGATAGTAAGAAGAGGTGACAAGAATACGCAGAAGAACTGTACAAAAAAGATCTTCACGAATCAGATAATCATGATGATGTGATCACTAACCTAGAGCCAGACATCCTGGAATGTGAAGTCAAGTGGGCCTTAGGAAGCATAACTACTAACAAAGCTAATGGAGGTGATAGAATTCCAATTAAGCTATTTCAAATCCTAAAAGATGATGCTCTGAAAGTGCTGCACTCAATATGCCAGCAAACTTGGAAAACTCAGCCGTGGCCACAGAACTGGAAAAGGTCAGTTTTCTTTCCAATCCCAAAGAAAGGTATTGCCAAAGAATGCTCAAACTACCACACAATTGCACTCATCTCACACACCAGTAAAGTAATGCTCATAATTCTCCAAGCCAGGCTTCAGCAATACGTGAACTGTGAAATTCCAGATGTTCAAGCTGGTTTTAGAAAAGGCAGAGGAACCAGAGATCAAATTGTCAACATCTGCTGGATCATTGAAAAAGCAAGAGTCCCAGAAAAACATCTATTTCTTCTTTATTGACAATGCCAAAGCCTTTGACTGTGTGGATCACAATAAACCGTGGAAAATTCTTCAAGAGATGGAAATACCAGACCACCTGGCCTGCCTTTTTAGAAACCTGTATGCAGGTCAGGAAGCAACAGTTAGAACTGGACATGGAACAACAGACTGGTTCCAAATAGGAAAATGAGTAAGTCAAGGCTGTATCAGAGAAGGCAATGGCAACCCACTCCAGTACTCTTGCCTGTAAAAATCCCATGGACAGAGAAGTCTAGTAGGCTGCAGTCCATGGGGTCACTGAGTCGGAAACGACTGAGCGACTTCACTTTCACTTTTCACCTTCACACATTGGAGAAGGAAATGGCAACCCACTCCAGTGTTCTTGCCTGGAGAATCCCAGGGACAGGGGAGCCTGGTGGGCTGCCGTCTATGTAGTCGCACAGAATCGGACACGACTGAAGCGACTTAGCAGCAGCAGCAAGGCTGTATATTATCACCCTGCTTATTTAACTTATATGCAGAGTGCATCATGAGAAATGCTGGGCTGGAGGAAGCAAAGGCTTGAATCAAGATTGTTGAGAGAAATATCAATAACCTGAGATATGCAGATGATACCACCCTTATGGCAGAAAGTGAAGAAGAACCAAAGAGCCT
Organism: Cervus canadensis; assembly: GCF_019320065.1. Lineage (NCBI taxonomy): Eukaryota > Metazoa > Chordata > Mammalia > Artiodactyla > Cervidae > Cervus > Cervus canadensis. The sequence continues at coordinate 29,590,978 of NC_057402.1, read as the reverse complement.
CTTGATGAAGGTGAAAGAGGAGAGTGAAAAAGTTGGCTTAAAGCTCAACATTCAGAAAACTAAGATCATGGCATCTGGTCCCATCACTTCATGGGAAATAGATGGGGAAACAGTGGAAACAGTGGCAGACTTTATGGTTTGGGGCTCCAAAACCACTGCAGATGGTGACTGCAGCCATGAAATTAAAAGATGCTTACTCCTTGGAAGGAAAGTTATGAGCAACCTAGACAGCATATTAAAAAGCAGAGACATAGTCCAAAAGTCTGTTCTGTACAAAGGCAAGGGTGGGATGTTTCAAGAGAACAGCATCAAAACATGTATATTATCTAGTGTGAAACAGATCACCAGCCCAGGTTGGATGCATGAGACAAGTGCTCGGGCCTGGTGCACCAGGAAGACCCAGAGGGATCGGGTAGAGAAGGAGGTGGGAGGGGGGATCGGGATGGGGAATACATGTAAATCCATGGCTGATTCATGTCAATGTATGACAAAAACCACTACAATATTGTAAAGTAATTAGCCTCCAACTAATAAAAAAATAAATGGGAAAAAATAAAGATGAGATATTTACAGATTAAAAAAAAAAAGCAGAGACATTACTTTGCCAACAAAGGTCCATCTAATCAAGGCTATGGTTTTTCCAGTAGTCATGTGTGGATGTGAGAGTTGGACTATAAAGAAAGCTGAGCACCGAAAAATTGATGCTTTTGAACTGTGATGTTGGAGAAGACTCTTGAGAGTCCCTTGAACTGCAAGGAGATCCAACCAGTCCATCCTAAAGGAAACCAGTCCTGAATGTTCATTGAAAGGACTGATGTTGAAGCTAAAACTCCAATACTTTGGCCACCTGATGGGAAGAGCTGACTCATTTGAAATGACCCTGTTTCTGGGAAAGATTGAAGGCGGGGGGAGAAGGGGACGACAGAGAATGAGATGGTTAGATGGCGTCACTGACTCAGTAGACATGAGTTTCAGTAAACTCCGGGAGTTGGTGATGGACAGGGAAGGCTGGCATGCTGTAGTCCATGGGGTCGGAGAGTCGGACATGACCAAGAGACTGAACTTATGTGCCAACCATCATCAGCCACTTGCCATTCAGCAAACTCTCCAGGCTGTCTCCCATATCTCCTCCTTACCCACCTGAATTGGCAAGCCTTTTTATTTTTAAAAAAACAACTTTATTGAGATATATTCCACATGCCATACAATTCACTCATTTAAAGTGTATAATTCACTGCCTTTTAGTACATTCAGATAAGTTTAACCTTCACCACATTAAATTTTAGAATATTTTCATCACCAAAGTGAAACCCTATACTCTTTAGTTACCATTCTCCAGTCTTCTCATACCCCCTCTACCCCAGTCCTGGGAAGCAACTAATCTATTTTCTGACTCTATAGATTTGCCTCTTCTGTGTATTTCCTACAAGTGGAATTATGTATATCTACTCTTTGGTTACTGGCTTCTTGTGGTATATCCTTACCATGGAATTACGGTTTGGCCATTAAAAGGAATAAAGTACTGATACATGCTGCAACACAGACGAAACTTAAGAAAAGCCTACTTGTGTTTCATTCCAAAGATTTAAAATCCCTTTCTCCAAAAAGTATTTCTTGGCACACCCGCCCCCACCAAAATTTGCTTCAGTGATCTTCTCCAAATATTATTTACCTCTGTTTTAATCTTTATTAAGTCAGTATGTCCCCACTAGATGTTAAACCCTTTTTTAAAAGCTATAAGATGTTTTACAAGTATATGTGCAGGTACTATTTTATTTACCTTTTTTCCTCACAAGAACTCATTGATCTAAAAACAGAGAAATCAAGATTAGTTGTTTCTCAACACTAACTTCACAATAAAGTGACCTGGAGAGATCTTAAAAATTCCATTCATGCCCCCTGCCTCTGGTAAATTACATTACAATCTTAAGAGGGAAGGCTTTGGACTGAAACATCAGTATTGTTTTAAAATTTCCCAGCTGATACACTGCCAGAATTGGAAACTGCTAATTTAGACCCAAAAGCCTTAGTCATCTTCTGCCACATTATGCTGTATGTGTCATTTGGCAGTACTGTAATCATTAGGTCATGATTTATAGCATCTATTTCTATATGCTTATTAAATATTGTAAAATAAGACAGTAATACTTTATAAAATAATAAACAGAATCATATATAAAACACAGCTGTACTGAACTTTTTTAACTTTTTGAGCTTAAATGGGAATTTCTAGCAAATACTTGTGTGCTCAGTCGCTAAGTCGTGTCCAACTCTTTGCAACCACATGGACTGTAGCCTGCCAGGCTCCTCTGTGCATGGGATTCTCCAGGCAAGAACACTGGAGTCAGTGGCCCTTCTTCAGGGAATCTTCCCAACCCAGGGATCGAACTCACATCTCTTGCATCTCCTGCATTGGCAGGCAGATTTTTTACCACTGAGCCACCTGGGAAGTAAATACTTAATTACTCCCAAATCAGTCATTCTGTTGCCCCTGCAATGAGACTTGCATATGTCTCATTTATTTGTATGTTTTGTTTTCCATTTGTTATAGGCCATAGATCTTATACACCTTCTAGAGTATGAGCAGTCAAACCATTTTCTTTAGAAGCCTATCATGGCATTTAGCCAATGAGATCTTTGATTTGTAAACACTTCTGTCAAGTATGGTAATGAAAGCAGATTGAAATGATCTTCCCCTAGATTTTCCACGTAAAGGCAGGAGCAGGAAGGGAAGGTAAAACCGAAAAGGCTTGTTTCTCATAGGTTTTACTGAGTTGATAGCTTTTTGCCAAGAACATCTCTTTATTTTACTAAACTAACTTATATCTTTCACATCATGAAATTTGAATACCTCATTCCAAGGAAAATAATGTTACCGGAAGTCAAATTTATTTAAATTTCTTAATGTAAAACACCTCCAACAAACACAGTTGAAGATTATAAATGACCTGGCAGACTGCTTTCTATATACTAACATTTTCTGATGTCTCTTTTATCCTTAGAGTAATAGAGACTCATAGATTAAGGATTGGTTAAATGCCCAGAGGCTGACAGAGAAAAGAAAGGAGAATAGGGCACAAAATAGCCCACATGTATTTGGTTTCATTAATAAATTTAAGTAATAAACATGAAGGAGCAGAGACAGAAGGATATTTTAATAGTAATGCCCATAATATTCAGTCTTTAAAATGAACAATGCTTATTACCACACATTAAAACTTTCTTATAATACAGACACATTTATTATCATACAAGAAATATGTCCTTCTGTCTTAAGAAAAAAATAAAATTACCCCCTAATGACATACAGTATAATCTTCAGACATGGGGCATATTCTGTCAAAAAAATCTTTTTCTTACAATTTCAAATGATAAATAGTTACAAAAGCTTACTTTTACTTGCTGTTCGATATATGGAGTGCCCCCTAGGCATCAACATTGAAATGTAGCAGTTTCTTTCCATCTTTCTTCATTTACTTTAGCAAATAAAACAAAAAACTCAGGTGGAGTTAATTTATACAGAATCTATCAAATGTAGGAAAATGAAAACTGGATCTCTACCATCCCTCTGTCCTTGAAATGCCCTTTATGAAGCTTTACAAATTATGTTCAGTGAAAGACATGTAATGAGGTTTACATCTCTCCACTGGACTTTCTCTTTTATTTTTGTCCTGGATGTACCCTCTTGTCTTTTTTACTTCAATAGTTACAGAGGACAACAAAAGAATGATCCAGAATTAGACATTTCTCCTTTTTTCCTAACCTGCATACCTTTCTAAATAGCTAACGTTACGGACCTCAGTCACATTATGCATCCCAAGTGATGCAGAGCTGGGCTCTAAACAGGTGGACGCATCTGTTCCAGTCCATCAGACTTGACTTACACTGACTGCATTCTGTAATCATTATGGTTTTTATCCCAAATTACAGTGTCAATCTGTTCAGAATTAATATGTATTACTCCACCACTTGTTACAAAATTTTCAGTTTATTTATTGGACCAAATCCTGCCCTAATCACTTAGGCACAATTCCCACTGAAAACCTAAAAGAGAGAATGTGTATCCAGAGGTTATGTTTTCATCGCATGTCAAAGATATTTTTGCATAAGTGGATGTTATTGCTATTCCCAATGAATGCTATTCCTGTGTCAATAGTGAAAATTTGTTTAAAATTTTAGTGCACTGGTTTGGATCATTTTTAATCACTTCTTCCAACACATGTTATATCCCACTGTGGTTGTTCCCATAATGAAGAGGGGGTTGATGAGTTATTTACTCCACTCAGAATGTAGTGGATAAGTTTAATATTGGGAAATTATAGGCTTATATTATAGTTTCCTCTTTCTGTGTTAGGTAGTTTTTAAAGGTGATGAGTCCATGACTTTTTATTATAACATGGTGAAGCATTTCACTATATTTTTTGCCTTATTTATTTTAACTTGGGGAGTTTGTTTTCTGATTGTGGAGTTTTAACAGTACTTTGAATATTTTGCATGCAAATATTTCTTCAAATATGTGTCCTGAAAATAGATTCTCCTAGTTAGTGGCCTGTCTTTCTATTCTTTGAATACTGTCTTTCACAGGTGGGCATTTAAATTTTAATAAAGTCCACATTATCCAATTTTTTCTTTCATGGATTGTACTATTTGTGTTACTTGTGAGAACTAATCATCAAACTCTAACTCATGTAGATTTTACCCTAGGTATCCCACTGTAATTTTTATAGTTTTTAATTTTGTACTTACCACAGTGAGTGGCTTTGAGTGCATTTATGTCTAAGATACAAAGCTTGTATCTTTGTTCATTTATTTCCTTGTGGTCATCCATTGTTACCCGCATTATTTGTTGAGTAAAAGACTGTTTTATGTGATAATGTGCCTTTATTCCTCTGAACAAGATCAGGTTATCTGTATTTGCATAGGTCTGTTTGTGAACTCCTATTTTGCCTCATTTATCTGTGTGTCTATTCGTTTTTAAATATCATGTTCTCTTGATTATTGTAGCTTTACAATAAATCTTGAAATTGGGAAGTGTGAGTTTGTCGATGTGCTTTTCATTAGTATTGTCTAAGCTACTCAACGTTTAATTTTGTTGGTAACTACAAAGCAGCTTGCTGAGGGCTTTTTTGATATTGCACTGGATCTTTAGATCAATTTATAAAGAATTGACATCTTACTAATATTGTGCCTTTTGCTCATGAACAAGAAATATTTCTCAATTGATTTACTTTTCTTCCACTGCTTTCAAACATGTTTTGTTTTTTCTTTTTAAAAATTTATTCAATATATTTAAACTAAAAAAAAAATTTTTTTTAAGAAAAACTCATAGACACAAAGGATTGAATGATGATTGTTAAGAGGTGAGGGTAAAGGTAGGAGAAATGGGTCACTATGAGTTTACTTCTCTTTCCTCTTCTGTTTTCCATGAACTAACTAAATATATGGATTTTTACTGAGGAGGGAAAACATCATTAATTCATGTAATTGTTATTCAGTTGCTAAGTCACGTCCGACTCTTTGTGATCCCTTGGACTGCAGCAGGCCAGTCTTCCCTTTCCTTCACTATTTCTTGGAGTTTGCTCAAACTCATGTCCATTGAGTTGGTGATGTCATCCCACCATCCCATCCTCTGTTGCCCCTGTCTCCTACTGCCCTCAATAATTCATAATGATTATGTAAAGGTTGATCTGGTTAACATTCTTCAAATGTTTTTTTCACTAGTTGGTGATTTTATACTTTTTTTTTTTTCCTGGTTGATAATGGAGAGAGAGGTAAGGCTTAACAGCTGATAAAAACTAATAGTGAAGTCTTAAAAAGTAACCGGGTCCAACTCTGATGGAAGAAAAGGACTAAATGCCATACTAAAATATGAATATATACATTAAGTTTTCAAACTAATGAAACATAAAAAGAACAAACAGCAGCAACAACTAATGGGCACAGTAATAAAATCACAAAGGCACTGCCCTTTCACTCCAAATTTGGGTTTAGCAGGTAAGGATGGTTGCATTATCATGTTTCTAATCAGCATCTCTACTTGCCTGCCATAGCACTGGAAATGGCAATAGTGCCTATAGCAATACAAATCCTATTAACTTGATGCATCATACATGAGGACGTTATAACCCAAGTTGAAACAAGATCAAGGAAGACTGATCAGAATTCAGCTTCAAAAAAAAAAAAAAAGTCCTATCTGTGTGTCTCCTTTGACTTCTCCTCAGTTATAACAGATGACACAAAGGGAAAGTTATCCCCAGGTGTTACCGACTGAATACCAGACACTGTCCAATAACTCACTCAGAGTCTATCACGGTAATTAGACAAGGCCTGCCTAAATTATTTGAACAAACTGCTTTGTAATTATTAGACATGTTATGAGAAAGTGTGAACAGCTTGACCAGCAAATTTTCAATATATTTTCCCCCTCAGGCAAGACTAAAACTTAAAAATAAAACTCCCGAGACTCTGACATTCTTCTCATCACATAACACATACCAGTAGAGAATAAAAAGAAAAACAGAGAAGAACATGAATATTTGAAAAGGCCTTTTGAATCTTGCAGGCATAAAGTAGAAGTATATATCATTCTCTGAGACCCAGAGTCCATGCAGATACACATTGAAAGACACGCTGTGTACTATCATCCCTGGCTGATATGGCAGTGGAAAAGCACTCATTCTCCCTTTTCAGGGCGCTGTCATTAGGTACATTAATATGGATGAACCGCCACAGAAATCAAAAGGCAGTAAGGGAAGTGGGTTCAAAGGGATAAAGGTTTTAAACTGCATTTAAGTTGAGCTTCAGTTTGAAGACTAAACTTTAGGTTTCTATAATTACTTTCCCTTCTCCACATAGTCCAGGAAGAAAAACATACTAATTAGGTATGCTCTGAAGTCCATTCGTCAGCATTTCACTAAACATTCCTCAAGTTCTCCAATAAATGAAAGAATTGACTGATGCTGACAAGGGCTGAACAAGAGTTCTTTTTTTCTGTCAAAACAACTCTTATTTTGATGTATCACATTTGAAAGTGGAACACAAAAGTATTTGCTTTTCCAATTCATCCTTTAACTAAAAATAATGCTAACTGAAAATCAGTTAAGTAGCAACCCAAGTGCATTTTATTGATTTAAAGATGATTATCAAGTGGTCAATGACAAGCATAGTTTCGACAATACTGAACATTCAAAAATAAATTTCAATGGGTTCATATCCCACTCTTGCCCACAGTTCAATATTTAAGTCATAATTGTACAAGATTATTCCATATATGGTATCATCACTTGGGAAAAAAATTTGTTAATTTTAATATCTAGGCAATTAATGTGATACAGATTTTAAAGGCAAAGGAATAATGGGATAGGAGCACAATGTTATTAAGAGGGCAACGGAGCATAACTTGCATTTCATCCTAAATTCTCCTTATAGATGGGACAAATTATTTTTTGAATTTGTTAGGCCAAATTGTTCCAACAAATCACAATAAAAGAAATTAAATTTTGCTGATTTTAAATTTACAAAGACGAAGGAGGAGGAGAATAAATTTATGTTTGTTTCCTTTTTGCTAATTTCTAAATCTATGGTAGAGCAGTCAGATTTTGTCTTTCATAATTAATATAATTCTACAGTATTTATTTTGAGGTTTAGTCTAAAAAGAAATTAGGTTGTTGTAATGTCTGATCCCAACAGCTAATTTTAGTAGGAATTATGTCTTTACCCCAAAATGATGAGTAAATTATATTCTTGTATCTGACATGCTGCAAATTGAACATATATAGGTGGCTCAGTGGGTAAAGAAACTGCATGCAATACAGGAGATGCGGTTCAGTCCCTGGGTCAGGAAGATCACCTGGAGTGGGGCATGGCAACCCACTAAGGTATACTTGCCTGGAGAATCCCATGGACAGAGGAGCCTTGAGGGCTACAGCGCATAGGGCTGCAAAGAGTCGGCCATGACTGAAGCAACTCAGTAGACATGTACAGATACTAAATTCCATCTGACGCTCTCCCTCCCTCTCTCCCCTAGAGTAAAAGTTTTAGAACATCTTGTCTGAATCAAATGTAAAATTTTACACAATTTTAAACCATTGCTTTTAACTTTTAAATTTTTTATAAAAATGGTTTGTTAAATGACTCAGGGGGGAATTCTTTCACAATGTATATTTACACCAAAACATCACATTGTACACTTTAAATATCTTACTATTTTATTTGTCAATTATAACTCAGTAAACTTGGGGAGATGATTTGTGATGGTGACCTCTGTTTTAAAACAAAAATAATTTTAATTTCTCAGACCCCTAAAGAAAGAGAAGTGGCAATAATGCAATAAATAAATAAAGGAACAAATAATAAATGCATTCATTCTTATTTTGAGGGAAAAAAGTGAAGTTTGAGTTGGCAGAAGAGAACGTTCAAAAAGTGACTGTGCAAGGAAAATTTAAAAACTGGTATGTGTTAGAAGCATTGTCCTTTGCTTTGTCTTTTTACTTGCTGGTATTTGACTCAATCACTCTCTTTATAAGGGCAATATAAGGGCCAGGAGAGAGTAAAGATCCTTCTCACTTTGTATCTCCAGCTTGACACATAGTAGATGCTCAATAAAATACACTTTGAACAAAAAACTAGTATGTGTTACCACCATCCTCTCTCACTCACTATCTAACCTCAGCAAAGCAGGCACAGTAATCCCTTTCAGACCACGGTCAGATCACAACATACCTCTGCTCAGAACCCTGACCCTGTTTCCCATCTCACTCAGAAACAACACGTTCATCTAAAGCCCTGTTCTCTCCTCACTGGCCACAGACACTCTGGCCAATTCACTTTTTCTTAAACATGTGTCTGGGATATCTCCACTCTAGGGCTTTCACACTGTCTGTTCACTTGACCTGGAATTCTCTTCTTCCAGATATTGGTATGGTTAATCACCTCACATTCTTTAAAACTTTGCTGAAATATCACCTTTCAATTAGAATGACCTTTGTAAGGTTGGCCCCCTACTCTGCTTGCTGCAAAGGCCCCCTTTTCCTGTTTAATCATATTTGAGAGAATTCATCACTTCCTAACATACAATAACATGTATGTGTTTGCTTGTTTTATTGTTTGCCTCTCTCCACTGAACTACAAGCACCATGAAGATGGTCATTTTTGTCCTTTTGCACTCACCTGCCCCAGGCCTATAGTAGTCACTAGGTTAATATTTATTTTTGAATTGTTAGAACTAAAATAGTTTTACTGAAGTGAATCTAAAGCAGTTTATACTAACATAATTTTTTAAATAAACTTTTAAATTGGGAACAATTATAAAATATTATTTTAAATGGTATAAAGAGCTCCCATATACACTGTAAACAGCTTCCTTTAATGTTAACATTTTACATAACCATGATACATTTGTCAATGCCACAAAAATATATAGACTAACTCAGATTTTACCAGTTTTTCTGTTAAAGTCTCTTTTCCTGGATCTAATCCAGGATACCATTATTGCATTTAACCATCAATATCATCATGTCTATAACAGTTTCTCAGTCTTTTATTTTTCACCTTAATACTTTAGAAGAGTATTGACCAGATACTTAGGGGCTCAGAGGTGGTGCTAGTGGTAAAGAACCCACCTGCCAGTGCGGGAGACATAGAGACGCAGGTTGGATCTCTGGGTCGGGAAGATGCCCTGGAGGAAGGCACAGCAACCCACTCCAGTATTCTTTCTTGGAGAATCCCATGGATAGAGGAGTCTGGCAGGCTGCAGCCCAGGGGGTCGCACACAGTCGGACACGACTGAAGCAGCTTAGCACTCTCGCACGACCAGATATTTTATGGAATGACACTCAATTTGAGTTTGTCATGTTTTCTCATGATTAGACATGGAATGACACTCAATTTGAGTTTGTCATGTTTTCTTATGATTAGACTGGGCTTATTGGTTTCGGGGGAAAGAATACCACGGAGATGAGGTCCTCTTCTCATTGCATCATATCAAGAGATATATGACAACAACATGATGCATCACTAGTGTTGTTACCTTGAATCACTTGGCTAAGGTGGTGTCTACTAGGTTTATACACTATAGAGTTCCTGTTTTCCTTTCCTTATCCTATGCTGTGTAAGCAGTTCATCAGGGCTAGCCTACACTCAAAGGGAGTGAAATTAAGCTCTCTTCCTAGATATGAGTGAGTGAAGTGAAAGTTGCTCAGTCGTGTCCAAGTCTTTGTGACCCCATAAACTATACAGTCCATGGAATTCTCCAGGCCAGAATATTGGAGTGGGTACCCTTTCCCTTCTCCAGGGTATCTTCCCAACCCAGGGATCAAACCCAGGTCTTCTGCATTGCAGGCAAATTCTTTACCAGCCGAGTCACAAGGGAAGCCCAAGAATACTGGAGTGGGTAGCCTATCCCATCTCCAGGGGATCTTCCCAACCCAGGAATCCAACCGGGGATTCCTGCATTGGAGGCAGATTCTTTACCAAATGAGCTATCAGGGAATGCAGATATGTGTATACACATATATTATTTGGAATACTTCTTTAAACAAGTTGGGTTTCTTCTGTTTTATTTATTCACTCATTTACTCATTCATTATATGAACTCATTGATATCTTTCATATTATTTTAGTGTTAAATTGTTCCAGTTTTGAACTTTGGAGGGGTCTTCAGGTTTCCTTCTGCTTTTTTAAATATTAATTTAAAACTTTGCATATCCTCCACAATGTTTCTGAAAATTTCTATGGGCTTGAATTATGATAGTTACCTTTTTTTCTAAATTGCCCTCAAGATTCACATAAAAAATTATGTTTAGTAATATTTCCTTCAGCTTTAATGAATAAGCTGAACAGAATAAATCACTAGTTGGCACAGAGGATAACATAAGATGGGATGTCATATATTCTTGGTCTTGAAACAAAAATCCCCTCAGCCATAGCCAGTGTAGACATTTTCTCACAGAACTCCTTCTTTTCTGATGTTCTCCAATCCTCTTTGGCCTCTTGATCCCTTAAGAGTTTTCTCACATTTGTTCTCTTCTTTTAAACCTCACAATCCTGAAACATCCAATGTATTTTGTAGGCAGTCTGTTTAGCCTTCTCATTGTTTTCGGGGAACTTACAGATAGTCCCATGGGACCTTATCTTTTGCAACAAGCAAAGCCCATCAGAGTATTTTGCTACGAAACTCAATCTTCTTCCCTTAGGTGCAGGATATATTATGGTTAGTTGTAAGTTGAAGTGACTTATTTCTATTATTTATCTTTTTAGAAATATTCAAAGAGACAAAAAATATTTAAGAAGTCTCTAGTAAGAAGCTATGGACTTTGAATTTCCTAAAATGATTTTTTTAAAATTAAAAAAAATACCATCTTTTAGTTTTCCTTTAGCACAATACTAAAGAGATAGCAAAAGAAAAGTAGTAAAATGTCTTGAAAATTATTTGTCAGAGTAATTATTTTGAATATAAAGAAAAAAATTGTCATTGGGTTTTAATACCTAAATGACCTTTCACTAATTTTCTATTCTAAGCACTGTAACAAAAGAGTATGGATAAGGAAGCCTATATATACCTCAGAGAGGCCTAAATCCTTGCAAATGACATTTCCTATTTAATTCAATAGATTTTTCCCAAAAGATGAACTGAAATCACAGTCTGGTGGGAATATGTGATGGAACAGACTTGGGGAAAAGTGCAGACTGAGCAACTTTCAAAGATTGATGGGATAGTTCTTGGAGTCGATTATAAAAGTTAAGATCTATGGCAAGCCAAACGGGCAAAAGGAAAATAGGTCTGGGAGAGATGCCAAACAGAGTGAGTACTAAGGTGAAGATAGGGTCAACTCACAAATAAGGAAGATGCAATCTGGAACTTAAAGATTTTGTGTTTTTAAAGTATTTGGCAAGGATGCAGGAGGTGAATTTGGAGTTAGATTTCTTCTATGAACTATTTTGGATAGATTATAGGCAGAAGCATTCAGAATCAAACAAAACTACCTAGAAGAGCCATCCAACAGCATCTTGCTGGCAGTACCTAAAGCAGCCTATTGAAGTTCCCACCATATGCCTATGAGGATAAAATAAAAAACTTACATCCAAGTTAAAAAGTAAGATTGAGCAACAGTCTAAGGAAAGAGCAAAGGGTTCAAAGTCTTCACTAAGCTTAAGGTAATTTATTTGGCTTAAAAATTCAGCCAGTTTTCATTTAATGAAGCAACAGGGACAACTTGGGAAAAGGAAAGAAGCCAGTACACACCGCTTCATCTATTCACCTTTGATGCAGAAAGCAAGGGACTAGACCCAAAAAAGTCTGCCGGAAACCAACTGAGCTGCAGTTGGAAGTGACTCAGCAATGCCTTAACATTCTGAGATGTGTGGCTCATACTAAAATGGCTGTTTAGGGGGGGATTTGAAGGGCGTCTACATTCTGTATCAAAAAGCCTAGCAAGAGAAAGGCAACAAAACTCTCCTAAACACACGATAAAAATTCCAAAGATTTGTGTATGCTTCTAAACACTGAAGAGCTATGGCAAGAAAAAGACTATGTGATACTTGGGAGAGAATTAGCAGTACTAGTACCAGTAATGCAGTAGTTTTTGTTATGGAATCAACATAAGGCCTTCTAGAATTGCATAGAATGATAAGAATTTATATATTTCAATGCATACTTATCAGTGTTGAGTTTTAATCTTTGTTTATTTGAATACAAATAATTATATTTGTGCTTTCAGATTCACATTTATTAAATTCCTGGCAGAGTTAAATATATTTTTGTGGCTTTAGGCTGATTATTATTTTATGAATTTTCTAATCATATTCTTCACACCATTTCCTAACAGAATCTTTGTATTAATTTCAGGAATATTCCATAAATTAAGCAACTTAATTGTTTTCTTATCTCACATGTTCTCATTTGTTCTGCTAGTTTTCTCCTTTGTATTAGCATTTTGTTTATCATCTTATTTAACTTTTTAAAAATGTCTGTGTAACCAAATTTGTCTCTTTTCCTTTGCACGCATGTGTGCACAGTCGTGTCCAACTGTTTGTGACCCCATAGACTCCTACCAGGCTCCTTTGTCCATGGAGTTTGCCAGGCAAGAATACTGGAGCACATTGTCATTTCCTACTCCAAGGATCTCCCCAACCCAAGGACTAAACCCATGTCTCCTATGTATCCTGCATTGGCAGGTAGATTATTTCACACTGAGCCACCTAGGAAGCCCATCTTTTACCTTAGATGCCTCAAAAACAATATAGATTAGAAGGGCTTCAGGGAAATTCAACAGTCAAATTTACTGTAAGTTGACTAAAATCCAGCCCTGGGAAAAAAAATCACTTAATGCATCTAATTCTTGAGAGTATCTTATGGACATGTTAAATATCTATTTGTTCCCTATGATATTATCTGTAATACAATAATCATAAATTAGCATATCTGAATCATAACATAGGATTTCTCAAGTATCAAGTTTCTCACCATCAGAATTACTCTTATCCTTTAAGGTTTATCTTTTAACCACCTCTTTATTTTAGAATAGTTGCAAATTTAAGAAAACATTACAAATATAGTACAGAGTCCCCACATATCCCACATTCAGATTCCCTATAACATCTTACATTAATTTGCTGCATTGTCATAATTAATGAATCAGTATTGATACTAGTCATCATGATAATTAGTCATCACTACTCCTTAGGCTCTTGTCCATGACAGTGTCTCAGACTTCCCTTGCCCTGGATGACTTTGGCAGTTTTTAGACATGCTGACTAAAGTAGAATAACCCTCAAATGAGATTTGCCTGATATTTTCCTTACAGTTAGACTGAGGTCGTGGGTAGTGAGGGGGAAAACCATGGAGATAAGCTGCCATTCCAGCTGCATCGTATTAAGGATACTATCAAGATGGCATCACTGTTGATGTTTTGACCTTGATCACCTGCCTGAGGTAATGTTCCTGCTCAGGTTTCTCTGCTATTGTTATTTCCCCCTGCCCAACCTGCCTTTTCCATATTGAATTCTTAGAAAGGAAATCAATTCCATATGTAAGAAGCATTAAGCTATGTTCCACCTCATTAAGAGCAGAGTATCTAATAAATTACCTGGGATTTTTTTTTCTGCAAGAAAGTATTTGTCTATTGTCTTTCATTAACTTATTTATTTAATCACGTACTTATATCAGGATAAACTCATAGATATTTGTTTTCTACTCTGCAGTATGATCTAGTATCACTTTATTTTGTATCACTGCATTATATTTATGTCCCAGCACTGGCCATTAGGACAGGCTCATCCTAATCCTGCCCCAGGATTAGCCATTTCTCCAAGGAGTCCTGATTCCTTCTACTGGAGGATGGAATTAGAAGCCAATATTTTTGCCCTAATATGTTTGTTGTTACATACACACACACACACATATGAAAGTGAAGTGAAAGTGTTAGTCGCTCAGTCGTGTCCAACTCTCTGCGATCCCATGGACTGTAGCCACGCATGCTCCTCTGTCCATGGAATTCTCCAGGCAAGAATACTGGAATGGGTTGCCATTCCCTTCTCCAGAGGATCTTCCCAACCTAGGGATCAAACTCAGGTCTCCTGCACTGCAGGCAGTTTCTTTACCAACTGAGCCAAAATAAACCATATCTTTTTTTTACAAACCCATCTGTATTTATATTACACTAAACATGAGTTCATACTGATGCCTCCAATTCTAGTCCATTAACTCATAGTTCATTCTATCCTTCTCCATTTGTTTATTTATAATCTCCCACTCCAACAGTGAGAAACCTGGCTCCCACCTTCAGACAACTACTACTTAATTTTTCAATTCCAGCAGACACAGATAGAGGTTTCAGATAATACCACTCCCACAGGACATAACTTTACCAACTACAGTACAGAGCTTATGTGCTTGTGAAGTGCTTATTTTTTTTTCTTTTTTTTCATTTATTTTTATTAGCTGGAGGCTAATTACTTTCCAATATTGTAGTGGTTTTTGCCATACATTGACATGAATCAGCCACGGATTTACATGTGGTCCCCATCCCGATCCCCCTCCCACCTCCCTCCCCATCCCATCCCTCTAGGTCTTTGAAGTGCTTATTTTAGAATGCTTTTGCCACCAGTCCTATAGTCATCACTTATCTCCAGGGCTATTTATTTAGTCAGCACCCTTTTCAAACCAACCCTTTCAGTGAGGTTTTTATACACATTTGTAGTAGCCCTCAAGTTTTCTAGATGATCAATACAAGAAATTTTTTGAATACTTGTATTTTTTGACAAACGATAGTTTAAAATCACACTATCCATTATGTTACCCATTGTATGTCTTTATAAAGACAAATACCATCCTGAATTCAGTAGCAGATAAAAAAATAAAATACCCAGAAGAACATGCAAGCTTTATTTTATGAGATAAAGTATCTTTAAAGTTACTTTATTGAAATAAAATAACGATGTGCCCTCTAGTTTTCTCCTTTTGCTTTAATTCGTGAATCAATGCTAAATTCAGATCTCAGTAAGAAACTCATCCTACAGTGCTTCATAGGTGGTTCAGATGGTAAAGAATCTGCCTGCAATTCAGGAGACTCAAGTTCGATCCCTGGGTCAGAAAGATCCCCTGAAGAAGGAAATGGAAACCCACTCTGGTATACTTGCCTGGAGAATTACATGGAAAGTGGAGCCTGATGGGCTACAGTCCATGCGGTTGCAAAGAGTCAGACACAACTGAGTGACTAACACTTTCACTTTTATAGTAGTTCTCTCCTAATACTTTTATCTGGTTATGGTTTCTTCAGTGTTTAAATCACTCTGTTTAAGTCTTATTTAGTTTTGAGGGTGCCTCAATAATTTTCATGGATTAGCAGTTCTAAAATAAATTAATCTGTGTGTCCAAAATTTGGGACATATTAAAGTCTTAATGTGCATATACACCTAAAATACATGAAATGATTGGGTCATTTATTTTTCTGGAATTGAGCTGCAGGAGTTGCTTGTATATTTTTGAGATTAATCCCTTGTCTGTTTCTTCATTTGCTATTATTTTCTCCCATTCTGAAGGCTGTCTTTTCACCTTGCTTATAGTTTCCTTTGTTGTGCAAAAGCTTTTAAGTTTCATTAGGTCCCATTTGTTTATTTTTGCTTTTATTTCCAATATTCTGGGAGGTGGGTCATAGAGGATCTTGCTGGGATTGATGTCGGAGAGTGTTTTGCTTATGTTCTCCTCTAGGAGTTTTATAGTTTCTGGTCTTACAATTAGACCTTTAATCCATTTTGAGTTTATTTTTGTGTATGGTGTTAGAAAGTGTTCTAGTTTCATTCTTTTACAAGTGGTTGACCAGTTTTCCCAGCACCCAATCAAAAAATGGGCCAAAGATCTAAACAGACATTTCTCCAAAGAAGACATATAGATGGCTAACAAGCAAATGAAAAGATGCTCAACATCACTCATTATCAGAGAAATGCAAATCAAAACTTCAGTGAGGTACCATTACACACCAGTCAGAATGGCTGCTATCCAAAAGTCTACAAGCAATAGATGCTAGAGAGGGTGTGGAGAAAAGGGAACCCTCTTACACTGTTGGTGGGGATGCAAACTAGTACAGCCGCTATGGAGAACAGTGTGGAGATTTCTTAAAAAACTGGAAATAGAGCTGCCATATGACCCAGCAATCCCACCCCTGGGCATACACACCGAGGAAACCAGATCTGAAAGAGACACATGTATCCCAATGTTCATCACAGCACTGTTTATAATAGCCAGGACATGGAATCAATCTAGATGCCCATCAGCAGACGAATGGATAAGGAAGCTGTGGTACATATACACCATGGAATATTACTCAGCCATTAAAAAGAATTCATTTGAACCAGTTCTAATGAGATGGATGAAACTGGAGCCCATTATACAGAGTGAAGTAAGCCAGAAAGATAAACACCAATACAGTATACTAATGCTAATACTAATATGGAATTTAGAAAGATGGTAACGATAACCCTATATGCAAAACAGAAAAAGAGACACAGATGTACAGAACAGACTTTCGGACTCTGTGGGAGAAGGCGAGGGTGGGATGTTCAGAGAGAATAGCATTGAAACAAGTATACTATGAAGGGTGAAACAGACCACCAGCCCAGGTTGGATGCATGAGACAAGTGCTCGGGGCTGGTGCACTGGGAAGACCCAGAGGGATGGGATGGAGGGGGAGGTGGGAGGGGGGATCGGGATGGGGAACACATGTAAATCCATGGCTGATTCATGTCATTGTATGGCAAAAACCACTACAATATTGTAAAGCGATTAGCCTCCAACTAATAAAAATAAATGAAAAAGAAATTTTGTGGAAAAATAAATAAATAAAGTACATGAAATGAATATTATAAAAAAATAATTTTCCCAAAATAATTTTTGTGAGCCTACTCCGTGCAGAGCACACACTATGGAGCACACAAAACAATGAGGTTCTCAAGTTCTGTAATTTTGTCAAGAAAATTACATTTATATGAAAACAGAAGTAATTCTATATAATTACATATGTTGAAAGCTAAATGAGTCATGTAATCTGTGAAAATATAATGATGTTTGGAGTGGGGAAAACAGTATTGTTTGACAGTATTCTGAAAGGTTTCCTTTGAAGATCCATTTGTTAATTTTTTTTTTTAACAAATATTCACTAATCATTCTTGGCATGCTAGAATCTATATCAAATTCTAGAGACCTAAAGATAAATAACACACAGTCCTGGACATCAAGTAACTTGCCTAGACCACGTGCTTCATCAGTCAGTTCAGTTCAGTTGCTCAGCCATGTCCGACTCTTTGCGACCCCATGGACTGCAGCACTCCAAGCCTCCCTATCCATCACCAACTCCCAGAGTTTACTCAAACTCATGTCCTTAATTTTAATTTTGGTAGATTGGAGGAACCATAAAGGCAGGAAAGAGAAGAGCTTGGGAAATTTTACAGAGACTTACACAATAGTAGTTGGAGAACAGAAAATAAACCAACCTGCCTAATGTCAAAAGTGTCAAAATACAGAAAATGAGTATCTCTAGGTTGAACATAGAAAAGTCGAGGAGTCAAAAAATGAGCTAAACTTTTAAAAAACTATTAGTGTTAACAGAAGCAGAGAAGGGTGTCAGGATAATTACACAGAGGATTGATGCACATAAAGACAGAGATATGGGGACAAAATGTACTGATTAAGTAAACAAGCTGCTCTCTCAGGAGTAAAGAATTTAAAACATATTTTAAGACTAGAAAAAGAAGTCAAAGTCAAACTGAAAATGACTGAATATTCTGATAAAAGTTTTAGGAAGACTAATTGTCTATGACATAGAATGATACTTGAAAGAGGTAAGGATTCAAATTAAAATTGTTTTTGCTAACAAAGGCACAAAGCAGTGAATAAGAGGATAAAAGAAATGGTAATGTCAAAAGAACTGATTGTGTCAAAAATGAATCTAAGATTTAAGTCTAAGTGGCTAGATTGGTGAAATTAGAAAAATCAGAAAATAGAGACTGAGCTACAAAAATGAATTCTATTTATAATTCTATTTTATGTTCTTACAAAGTCAATCTGTAAATACATAACAAGAGCATCTCAAAATAGATTGGGAGATAGAATAATTTTGAGATGCAGACTTGGAAATCCCCTGCACAGAGGTGATAACTGATGCTATAAAGAGCTGTGAGAGCAGAAGGCTTGGACTAAGGTTCAAAGGGTACCAACATTCCACAGCAAAAGCAGAAAGAGGGCATCTAATCAAAAAAGCAAAAGGAATCCTGAATTCTCACTGCCTTGGTTTGCATTGTCTCATGTCTACAACTAGGCAAAGTAGAAATGAGCAGACGAAAATCTGAAAACTGGATGAAAACAAAATTGCTTATTTTCTCTAATTTTTCTTAGTCTGACATTTGCAGAGCTTCTCCATGAGTTTTAGCACTCAAGATATATGTTTTCTTTTTTTTTTTTAAGCCTAAGGGGATTTGGACATATGTAAGCCAAGGATTTTCCAAGTCATATTTGCTCATCACAAATTAAAATAAAACTAAATAAAAATTATTGAATGCCTTCTATTAATTAAGGAAATTTCTCCTTTTGTAAGCATACACTGAAATACCCTAAACTCATTCTGAAAACTCCAAACACCCAGCTCCCCATTTTAGCCTGATCACTAGTCACCAGCTAAACAAACTAATTTTCTCCTGTTTCTAAAGGACATGTTCAACTTCTCCCAATCAGCCTGCTTATCTGCCCTTGTTCCTCTTTCCCTCTTTTTCCTCTCTTTCTGCTTTCCTCTTCCCATTCCTATATTATTTCAAGTCTCTTCTATGATCAGAGTAAGGGTTAGTAACATTTACCATCACTTTCAATGTGTTCCTTTGACTATTTTAATTTTAGTAGAATACTTTTAATCAACTAGGATAAAATCATTCAAAGAACATGTGTCCAGAGCCCACTACTGATAACACAGAGGCACTAAACTATGTTACAGAAAAACAAAGCTACTCTTAAGGAGCTCTGTTTATTATAAGATATTCCATTTTTCTTGGACACTATTTAAATCATCAGATAGATATGACTGTGAAAACAGTACAGACAACAGATAAAGAAGGCGAGACATATCAGAAGATGAGATGGTTGGATGGCATCATCGACTCAGTCGACATGAGTGTGAGCAGCTCCAGGAGAAAGTGAAGGACGGGGATGCCTGGCGTGCTGCAGTCCATGAGGTCACAAAGAATCAGACACGGCTGAGCAACTGAACAACAACAGACATGTCCGGATACCATCTGAAGGAACACAATTTGATGAAGCTCATAGTCAGTGCAAAAATGTATGGCTAAATTTTGTTTCCTAAATGTCATGGACATGAAGGGAAACATTTTATCATGAATACCGTCATTTCAAACTGTATGTCAATAGTTTATAGTTCCTCTAAGACAAAAATATTTGTTTCATATTGCTTTAATCAAAAATAGTTTCGAAAAAAAAAATAGTTTCTAGCCTTGTTAGTTATTTTATATTGAATTCAAATAGAGAATAACAAAGTATTAGCATATTAAATTCTTATAAAAAATAAACAGCAACATCTTCTTTGGCTATCAGTGAGTCATTTCAATACTTGCAAGTAAATGGCATAAATGTTAAATATACTGTTAGTATCCCAAAAAGATTACTTTTAATATTTCCCATTGTTTAAGAAAATGCCACCTAAGAAATTAAGTTACTGATAGAAGATTTCCTCTTTATCAATACTGAATTGCATAACATATATAAACAATTCTTTCCTATAAAATAATTTTCAATGTATAACTATCATTTTACATAAACTAGAGGTCTACTTATTTTCTCTGAATATTTTAATGCTATTTTTACTACTAAATGTCTATGCAGTTGATAATGCATGTACAGTGGTTGTAATTGGTGTGGTTTATAATTATGCATATCCAGATTAAATAAGACAAATGGCAGGGCTGGTAATGGCACCATATTTAAGAATGTAAATATATTTTAAAAATCTATTTAAAAGTATAATTGTAAAAAGGGAATGAGAGCTATTTTAAAATCTTTTCTAGGTATAAATAATCACATTTACCAAAGGGTATTACAGAAATCACATAAGCAAAAGATATTACAAAGTATTATTTAGAGAAACAATTGGAACTCAGACTTCTTAATAACTACTTGCTACTGCTGGCCAAATACAAAATGAGTGTAATCTACCATGATTAATTGCTTATGTTTTTTTTCCAAACTGTATAATTGAGAAAGAGTGTAATCAATGATATAAATGTAACTCTAATATATTTTTCATACACAGCCTTAATGGCTTTTATTTCCTCCAACTTTTCCTATCCATAAGAGCAAACTATATTTGCAAAAGATTGGTTTCTATTATTGCTCTGATCCCAGGTGACTTGTCAGTGAATTTTTTATCACGTCAAGCATAGAAATATATTTTAAGATGAAACTATATTTTATTTCAATATTCTTAATGGATTAATGTGGGAAATGGGCTTTACAATAATGCACTAAAGAAATGGAAGATCTTGATATTATATCTTAATAAAAAACACAAATTAAATAAATGATCTGACTTCCTCTACTTCTGATCTGCTGCAGGGAAAGGTTGGCTGGGGAGCTTCTGCCCTTCTAATTGATGCACCTTTCCCACCATCCTTCAACACAATTCTAGGGGCCCACCCAGAATACTACTCAGGAGCCACTGACATCTGGCAAATGACCTTCATCACCTCCAGTCCTCTCTTAAAATTTCCATTAAAGGAGGCCAAAAGCTGCCTCAGAGCCTGTTAGCAGTTCCCACCTGAAAAGCACCCAATTTTCATTTACAATTTGTTAGTCAGTTGTGATGTGTTTTTCATCAGTACTCTTCCTTTAGTTTCCAATTCCTTCAGTGTCTTTCCTCCACCTGCTCAGAGAACTTTAGCTGATTGGAAAAGTTAAGCTGATACTGAGAAAAGTTTAATTCACTTCTACTTTTATCCTTTAAGATTCCTTTTCTTTCTGGCTAATAGGTGATGAAACTACATTCCCCACAACAATAAATCTCCTCTTCCTGTGATTGATAAATTTACAATCATACTAGAATACCTGCTTAACATTAAAAAGTTGGTAGAAATCTGTGTTATCAGGGAAGACTTCTCAAATGAGTGTCATCCTTTTCTCCAAAATAAACCTGTATGATTCTTTTATCTCCTATAATCTTCCATAAATATAGAAGACACATAAAGAATTATTTCAAAATTTAGTGTTTTCATATTTCAGGGCAAGAAGGGAAAGCTACAAGAACATTGGTATAAACACCCATATATGTTATTGTTGTCACCAATATATCTACTGATCTAGGTAGAAAACAATCTTAATTCATGACTAAAACACCTATTGTTAGGTATTTACAAAATAAAAAAGCCACTGCTTTGTACAAAAATAACCTCTGCTTTTATGCCAGCAAAGATAAAATTTATGATGACTCTCAACTCTAAGGCTCTAAATCCTGTACTCAAAGTCAATTGTGCTTTTCAACCAATGATCTCCAAGTGCTTTACTAATAAGGGTTATTGAAAGTATTTCACACAAGAGCAAATATGTACAAGTGACTTATCAAAGTCATGGAGCAAATTCCAAACCAACTCATGAATTAAAGTCTGTCTACCTCTCTCTGTGTCTGTCTCTCTCTGTCTCTCCCTCTATACATATATTTTTAAATTTAGTTCTATATACCTAGCTGAATGTTCATATTACAATGGCTACTTCCTCATTTTTTAAAAAAAAAAATTAGGGTCTATTTATAACTGTCATAAAATCACAGCATATGGTTCAGTTCAGTTGCTCAGTCAAGTCCAACTCTTTGCAACCCCACGGACTGCAGCACGCCAGGCTTCCCTGTCCATCATCAACTCCTGGAGCTTGCTCAAAACTCATGTCCATCAAGTCGGTGATGCCATCCAACCATCTCATCCTCCGTCATTCCCTTCTCCTCCCGCCTTCAATCTTTCCCAGAATCAGGGTATTTTCCAAGGAGTTACTTCTTTGCATCAGGTGGCCAAAGTATTGGAGCCTCAGCTTCAGCCTCAGTCCTTCCAATGAATATGCAGGACTGATTTCCTTTAGGATGGACTGGTTTGATCTCCTTGTAGTCCAAGGGATTCTCAAGAGTTTTCTCCAACACCACAGAATAAAATTACAACATATGGTTACTTCTCCACTATAAAAACCATAAATATATATCAATACATTACTCAATTTTCTTATGTTAATAACATTTCATTAAAACATGTACGATTCTGCTTTAGTACATGGGTAGTGAAATCAGTTGCAACATACTAAATGGAAAAAAGAAGATACAGGGGTTATGTCTAAACTGACAATACTTTAAGTATTGCTATCTCCCTTGAAACCTTTAAAAACATTGGTGTTTGGAGCTGAAAATATTTGCATTCTGGAGAGACATAAGCAGCCACAGTGAAGGGAGGATGTGAGCCCAGCAGCTCACTGGTCAGCTTTTGTTCACGGACTTGTTGCCCTTCCTTCCTCATTTCTGTGATGGTTAGAAAAGGAATCATCTCTTGGACAAAAGAAAGAAAACTCTTCTTTCTTTCTAAGCCTGCATTTTTCCTGGCTACATCATCCCTGGAAGGGAAGTGACATTTACATGTTTTTGGCAGTAGGTTTATCTTTAGTTCAAATCCTCTGGGCTAATAACTATACTTTAGCCAAAGACCATGGTTCTGCTTGTTTGATGGTATATACCATATTGCACCATTACTAGCACTATTCATGTCTGCCTCTTTGTGAGAAGGAATGACTTTTATCCCCTGTTGTTATCCTCAGGGCCTTGTAAGGTAGCATTCAGTGGGTGTTTGAAAATGCATAAAAAAGCAAGTAGGATAAAGTATAATCACAATTTACATTTGCTCATCACGTCCACTTTGGATCTATTTTCCTCAGTAACACATCCAAGGATTGCAAAGACTAGAAAAGTACTCTTTTGGGCCATCTCTGATGCTTAATCCACACATGTTGGAAGAAGCAGCTTAATATACCACAACAATGTATACTCTCTGGAAAAAAAAAAAAACAAAAACAAATGCAAACCCTAAAGCTGCAACCAGTGTAGGCATTTCATATAGTGCAAAGCTAGAGGGAAAAAACCTCACATTTATCCATGCAGAAATGTACTATATATTTGGTCATGACTTCATTTCATTATAGTACAAGTAAATGCATATCTTGTTTTTTCTTGCTCTTTTAATCCTGAAGTTGAGGGAACTCTTCCTTCTAACCCTCTGTAGGGTAACCAGGCAGCAGACAACCCCAGAATCACATTTCATAACACAAGTCCAGGAACCCAGTGGCCACACAGACACACAAAACCCTTCCTTGTTATTAGTTTCAGGACCTCTGGGATACTAATTCATCATTGCCCTCTCTCATCACTTTATCCATTATGCCTGTCTATATAGCTCACGTGGAGTGAAGAATGCCACAGACTCCCACTAAAGCAATGGCATGAGATTACCAACACAATCGCTTTCCGTGTGGGTAGGGAATTTTCTATACCTGCAGAAATGACTACAATCTGCTTCTGAAATATCCTTGTTGCTGTGGCCTTTTAAAGCTGCTACATAAGTGAGATTAGTAATATTAATCTATTCTTTGGTGAGGAAAGATATTGTATGTGGAAAATTAAATAGGACCATTCATTTCAGAATTGAAATGCTAAGCTAAAACCTTCTTTTGCAGCCTCATCTTTTTTCCAGAGTGTGGTACACGTGTCAGTGTTATAGGAGAGCATCCTAGCTCTCTTTCCTTTGTTTGGATTCAGTTTTACAAACAACCGTAGTATCCATTTCCTCGGCTTACAAAATCTGTGAACAAGCAAGGCAAAGAGAACCAGCCATTTTTATTCTTCCTTCAAAATGCATGAAAATATCAGTGGCCTTTTCCATGCCCCCACATAAAACATCAGTGGGCTGATAGGAAGCAAATGAGTGTATCTAGTTAACCAGTTAATAGAAGGTCTCGGTTGTGGGTTTTGTGGGGGGCTTTGTTTGTTTGTTTAGGTTCTCGTGAGTTAACTTGCAAAATTCAGAGATTACCAACTAGTCTTTGAATGAACTCGAAATGTACTTTTGTCTCTCACAAATACAGAGGCTTTGTGCTAACAAAGATTTTTCTCTGCACACAGATTTTCATCCCCTAAAATGAATAGTAATAAGTAGAGGCTGAAGAACAAGCCACTCATAGCTTTTTTGAGACAGAAGCCGAGCGCCGTCTGCTGGTCGCATGCCTCCATGACATCCTGCTGCTGCTGCTAAGTCGCTAGCATCTTGTAATTCAGAAAAGAATTAAAGGGCTGTGATTTTTTGCATTGTTCTTTTCAGGAGCGAAAACCAGTCTTGACTTAAGCAAAACTTTCTGAACATTAACTTCATATCTGGAGAAATAAAACAGTAAGTGCAATGATCCCAAGACACAGCACATTTCTAGGTCACTGAATCTGTTCTACTCCAGTTCAGCTATTTGGAAGTTGCATTCTCTGCATTTTCTTTGAAGAGTAGGCAGTCCGGGTACATAGTGTAGTGTTAGCCGCTCAGTCGTATCCGACTCTGTTCGACCCCATGGACTGTAGCCGACCAGGATCCTCTGCCCATGGAATTCTCCAGGCAAGAATACAGGAGTGGGTTGCCATTTCCTTCTCCAGGGGACAGTGGGAAGGAAAAACACATTTCTGGAACCTCCTCCCCATGTAAGTGGATACATAATAACTCTCACCTTAGGAGCCCATTCTGCACACATGCTTAAATCTCTTTAACTGCATAAGTAATCAAAACATTAGAATGTCACTTTATACAGAAAAAACAAATATTCAGAATGCAGTCTTACTGGTACTATTACATCACTTTTCTAATTTTGGTATTTTATCCTTTTACCTATATAGTAGATTTTGCACTGAGAGTCCTGCTGTAAGTTTGTGCACTGAATCTTCACTTTCAATATTTTTTGTACAGTAAAAGTCTGTTCTTCATCTCAAGCAAAACAACTATACAATAGCTTTGCTTATTCCACATTCATCATATAGAAGCATGGTTTTTTAAAAATAGACTGTGTAAACTGAAATTTATGTATTGCCTTATTCCTATGTTAGCAAAAAAAAAAAAATCCTAGATATGCCAATTATATTAAGGAACAGGAACTAAGCAGATGAGTAACTTTTAAATGTGTTAAAAAATATATTAAAATATAATTTGTCTTTCAGTAGCATTTCCAAGGAAATTTCTATATAAGGAGGGAAAAAACATAAAAAGTTTTAGATCTCAACAAGAAAATCCATCATTGCAGTGGCTTGCCTCGCTATCATTCTAGAGTCCAAACCTGTCATAATAAATGCAACCATAAATCCATGGCCAGTAACTCTGAACCTATCAGCTTCACAAGGAAGCATTTCCAAACCATAAATATAGGCTGATTGAAAACCAAGGTCAGGTCTTCATGACGATTTATAGAGCTATTTAAGAAAACTGTCTAGGATCTTATCCTTATGAAGAACAATTTCCACAAATGTGAATGCATCTTACATGGAACTATTTGAATAAACAAATACATAATGGAGTTTTTAAGCTATGTCCTCTCCATCTCACAGACAAAAGGCAGTGGAGAGATTTTAAACAAGTAATTTAAAATGCCACCAGAAGTAAAGATGGAAGAAATGGGACAATAGCACTGTTCAAGGAGAGAGTGAGAGGAAATTTCTACAAAGACGTTCTGTACCGTGAGGGTCCGCTCATCCCTGTCCTTTTCAGCTCATGAATTCCTTCTCATCTAGCTCAATCATTACTTCCTCCTGGAAGTCTCAACTGACCTCCCCAACTAGGTCAAATTACCCTATTATATGCTTCATGGCACCTGCATCTCGACTTCATAGCTTCTATCACAAATGCCATTTTGTGTGGTTATTTGATTAATTTTTATCTCGTATCAAATGGTAGGCTTTATAAAGATACCGTTCCTGCTTGAATGGCAACATCGTGTCTAGAATTTTTTAAAAAATGGTCTCAATGGATGGATGTTTCATAGGTGAGTGAATTGAAGAAGAAATGAGAAGAATTTGACAGTGATTCAAGTGTACATCTTATTTGGCTTTGTGTTGTTATGTATTATATGCTAAGTTCTTGCTCCCAATCTACAGTGAAAAATTGAACATGTGAATGACAAATGGACTTGAGCCAAATTCTCAGAAACGTAAAAAACCCATCTGAAATTAATTAAGTTCTTGAGGTAGCCTATTATACAAGCTTAGGTCAAGTTGGTAGCATCCCAATATTCCCATGGTTTGTATATTGTTCTTTACAATCTTTTCCCCTACAATAGTATGTCAGATGGCTGGCTTAATTTTTTTCTTTTTCTTGCTGTTATTAGTCAGGATAATACAATTTCTGTTTTATGTTAAATGTATTGCTAAACCCAAAACTCTTAAACAGATGAAAGACACTGGTATTTACAGAAAAAGTTATTTCACAGTCCTAAGTGTGGGTAGGAGAGTGTTGAACAGTAAAAGTGGAAGCATCATTTTTCAAAAGCTGAAAGAATAGGATTAAATGAGGGGGAGGGAAGTACAGAAAATAAAAATTACTACATGAAGTATTTTCCAAGATATACTTTTGTCTGTGTGTGCTCATAGACACTGGTAGGGATGGAAGATATAGTTATTCCCTTAGGGCACAATCTGAAAAAGTATAAAAGTCATGGGGCTTAAGCAAGGGTCAGCAAACTTTTTCTATAAAAATCCAGATAGTAAAAATGTTACCTTTGTCGGCCGTAATATCTCTATTGCAACAACTCAACTCTGCTTTTCTAGTGTGAAAACAGCCATAGACAATATGCAAACAAACAGGTGTAGCTGTGTGCCAACAAAACAACTTTTACAGAAACAGGCAACCAGTGGATTTGGCCCAGAGGCTAGAATATCAAAACAAATGAGGCTCTTTCCAGTTAGATTCTCTACAAATGAGAAAAAAAGTAGATATTAACTTGACACCAAAAACTGATCAAAGGGATTCACATTTGAACAAATGGGGACACAGTGTGACATTTCTAAGTGCCCTAATATGCTCCCCACCTCTCATCTTCCATTTTGCTTTTCTTTGGCATAATGTTTCACACCAACCTCCAAGAGATGCCTGAAATAATTTCTGTTTTTCCCTACTGAAAGTCCTTTGGGTTACTGATTTCCAATTCATTTCCTAAATCGATTTCATATGCTTTTTTGGAAGCCTAATATGCCTGGATTTTGTTTTGTTTTTCATCTGATCCTCATTAGTATTTTGAAACTAATTATATTACCTCAACGGGGCCATCAGTACTTTCCAGCTTTAGATTTATCAGACTTGGTATATGGCATATGACTTGGGAGCGTCTCAACATACCGTGAAAATAAATAATACTAAAATAAATCCACAGACATGCAACCTAGACTTTTCGGTGTCTATTTCCCCAGTGGAGACTTAAGTGCTCCATATCTCAAGAAACTCAACTGGTTCAAGAGAATTATTTATAAGGCCAATAACCTGGCAAGGTTTTCTAGAAAGGTATAGTCACACATCAAAGATAATGACACTATACCATGGATCTTTGAAGGGGCACACGAAAATGAACCAATGTTCTGAAGTACTGGTAATCAGGCCTTAGAAAGGATCCTAGAAAGACTACAGAGGAGAGATAAGAAAGTTTCTTCTATAAAGAAAGTCTTTATAAAATAGATGTTTTGGAAAGTGTTCAATGAATAAATTGTTTATCTCATAAAGAATAGACAGCTCCCCTGGTGGTTCAGCTGGTAAGGAATCTGCCTGAAATGCAGGAGACCTGGGTTCAATCCCTGGGTCGGGAAGATCCCCTGGAGAAGGAACTGACAATCCACTCCATGTTCTTGCCTGGAAATCCATGGACAGAGGAGCCTAGTGGGCTACAGTCCATGAGGTCGCAAAGACTTGGACACAAATGAGCGACTAACGCTTTCACTGTCACAAAGAATAGAGGGTCTTTGCAAACATAAATATGGCTTTAATAGACTCAGGAAAATTGATTAAGGACTATTAAGAATATTGTGATCTATTCCTCATATTTAAAATGTCAACTTAAAAGAACCCATGTTAAGAGTAAGGAAATTTCTATATATCTCAAAATGAATCTCCCAAATGTCTGCAGAAAGACTTGATAAGAAGGTCTTTTCAGAAAAAACTTAATTTCTATCAAATCAATTTCTACCAATTTCTACTTAATTTCTAATACTAAAAGATTTAATTTCTAATGGTTTACTTCGGTTAACTTCAGTTTTACTCAAAATTGTAATATATGCCACCAAAAACAACCTGAAATTATTTTGACATTTAACTAAACATTCCCAGCTTTTCCAACACATCATACAAAAACATTATAACTATGAACCAACACTTCTTCAAAACTTTTAACCCCAAGCTCAACAGCTAAGAGGAAAGCAAACCTCAGAGTTATGATTGGGTTTATTATTACAGACTTGGTTTCCAGGATGATTATTTGTCAGCTATTTCTAGGATGATGATGTATAACAACCATAACATCTCAGTAGCATGTAAATAGCAAACATATACCTCTTGCTAATATAGCCCAGATTTTCTGTGCTTCTAAAGGTTCAATTCAGATCTGTGTCCAAGTGCCTCTCACTCCAGGAGCCTGGCCAAAGAAATACACCTACCTAGGATGCTGCTCTTCTCACGATGCAGGATGGGGGCACAGGATAATGAGCGGAAACACCTAATGTTTCTTCAGTACCAGCGCACCGAACGTTTCCCCGTATTTCATTGGAAAAAGTAAGTCACATGGCCACGATAAGCTTTAAAGTCAGTGGAGTGAGGCCATATGCTCCACCCAGACAGAATCCTCGGCAAGGGCATGAAATAATTATAGACAAAGAATACCATCTTCCCCAGACTGTATAGAAAATCTATGAAGAGAGATTTTCTATGAGCACTCGATGTGAATATAGAATTTTTATGAAAGACTCTTGTGGCAAGCAAATATAAAAACCAGTGCAAGGAAGGCATCAACAAGACAAATTGCCATGCAAGCCTAAGAATTCTGTATTTGATAATGACAACTCCAAGGAACACAGCAAGCAGAGAGCTGTTGCAGCATGTAATTCCTTCAGCCTCAACCTGTGTGCAGAGAGAGTAGAAGAAATGTAATTTCCATTTCACTGGCAAACTTTATGACAGATATGCTTTTTGCGTTTGTTTTTTAAGAGAGAAGAAAGAAACAAAAATGGTTTGAAGACATTTTAACTGATGACAAATTAAGACAGCCATTTGGGCATACAAAGAGATGTCAAGCTCGATTCAGAACACACGAAATTTGAGGTGATGCTACCTCATTCACTTGGATTTTTCTGAAAATATTTTGAAAAATGAGATTAAAGCATGGCTGAGGGCTGAATATGTAAAGGTAGGAATGAGGAGTCTGAGTGCCGTAGTTAAAGCTGTGGGCATAGATGATATCATCGAAGTAAAATATGGGAAGATGATAATAAATCCATAGATAGGGGTCTCAGTGACATCCACTCGTAAAAGTAGAAACAAAGAAAGCTGACAAAAATGGGGAAGGGAAGAAATTATCTGTTATGGATCAAATGTTTGTATTCCCCCAAAATTCATATGTTCAGACCCTATAAGTCAATGTGATGGCATTAGGGCCTTTGGGACGTAATTGGGATTAGATGAAGGTCATGAAGGTGGAGCCCTCATGAATGGGTTTAATGCCCTGTTAGGGCTTCCCTAGTACCTCAGCTGGTAAAGAATCTGCCTGCAATGCAGGAGAGCCTGGTTCAATCCCTGGTTTGGGAAGATCCCTTGGAGAAGGGAATGGCTACCCACTCCAGTATTCTAGCCTGGAGAATTCCAAGGACTGTACAGTCCATGGGGCTGCAAACAGTCGGACACAACTGAGTGACTTTCACTTTCACTTTAGGAGTTCCAAGGTGGCACCTGTGGTAAAGAACCCGCCTGCCAAAGTGGAAGATGTAAGAGAGATGGGTTCAATCCCTGGGTCTGGAAGATCCCATGGAGGAGGAAATGGCAACCCACTCCAGTATTCTTGCCTGGAAAATTCCAAGGACTGAGGAGCCTGATGGACTACAGTCCACGGGGTGGCAAAGAGTCGGAAATGACTGAAGTGACTTAGCACACACACATAGGAGTTGCAAGAAGGCTTCCCCTCCCCATACTCACCATGTGAAGACCCAACATGAAGCTGACAATCTGCAACCCGGAGGAGATCCCTCATCAGAACCTGACCATGCTGCCACCCTTATCTTGAACTTCAAGCTTCCATAACAGTGAGGAATAATTTATGTTGTTTATAAGCCACCCAGCCACAATGATACACTGTTATAACTGCTTCAACTAAAACATCATTCAATCAAGTGTGTCCTAAAAGAAGGTACTTGTGAGGCAGCCTAGGAAATAGGGTCCAGTACAGGCTGTGTCCTAAAATCTAACACGATCTAAGCCTGAGACACCAGAGAAGGGGCCTCTCTGAGCTTCTCTCTCTGCATAGCATGGACCTAACAATATCTATTTAACAGTGAAATTCACACATACATTTCCTTGTCTTCCAACATTTCTCCCTTCTCATTTTCCTTCCAACTCCTGTTATTCATTAGGTAAACTGAAAGCCTTCCCTAAATCTCAATCTTAATTTTGTGACCTGTTATTCTCTTTCAGAGTACTCCATTCTTTTCAGAGTACTCCATGAAGCACCTATCTTCATTTATTTATCTGCATGTATGTGTCATGTCTGTCTTCCCTTTTAGCCAGTCAAGAGTGAAATGTGTGCCATTTTCTGATACCACCTCCTTCTCAAGATATGATCCCGTTTATTACTCTAGAAATCAGTGTGATCAGATACAAATCCTCTCAAATTTTCACCTTCTTCCCTCCTAAAGAAAGTTTCTTTTAATCCAGATTAATGTCTCCCATTCTTCACATTTGCCCTTTATATTGCCTAAATCACAGCCTCCCACCCCCACCCTCTGCCCTCTCTATCTCATTTTCAGCTTCTCTTATTCTCTTTTGGGTACTTCTACACAGAGTAAAAACATGCCAAGTCTTTTTCATCTTCATAGAATTTCTCTTCCAGTTTCCTTTCATCCAGCTGTATGTGTACCCCCTTTTTTTAAATTTTCATATCTCCACTCCTCTCTAGAATCATTGAGAATTACTGTACCTACTTTTCAATGACTGATTATTCATTGTACTTCCATCTACTGCAGTGAGGTTCCATCCAAAACAGCATAATGAAACTGCTCTGGCAAAAATCACCAATGATTTCTTGGTTAAAGCAAAAATACAAATCTTTCACTTAGCTTTTTTGACCATGTAGGAATATTTGACAGTTAAGCACCCTATTTTTGAAACTCTGTTTCACTTGGCTTCTCTCCCATTTTCCTCCATCTCTGACAGTTCCCCATGCTAATTTTTTTTCTAGTTTTTCTTTGGGGCTTCCCAGGTGGTGCTAGTAGTAAGGAACCTGCCTGCCAATACAGGGTTTAGTCCCTGGGTAGGGAAGATCCTGTGGAGTAGGAAATGGCAACCCACTCCAGTAGTCCCGTCCAAGAAACCCATGAACAGAGGGAGCCTGGTGGGCTATAGTTCATACTGTCACAAAGAGTTGGATACAACTAAAGTGACTTAGCATGCATCCACTTTCCTTTAGTATTGATAATGACCAGAGTTCTGCTGCTTCTTACCTTAAGAATCTTAAGGTAATCTAATTTTTAAAGATTCTTTCTGAATGACACTGTGGTGTCCAAGACACAAGATAAGTCATGGAAGAGTTCCCAAGAAAGGAATGAAGTTAGAACTGCTGTCCAGAAATTGTACATAAATCTACACCCTGTCCTTTCTATGTTCTTAATACTTACCAAGGATATGATTTACAATCTTCATGCAAAAAACAATACCCCACATTCATAATTATAAATGTTACTACTACAACATAGATCTAATACCTGGACCCAGTGTCTAATAGATACATGTACCATAGTTGACTCAAAAACAATATATCCAAAATGAACTCAGCAAATTTTCTACAAAATTTATTCTACCTCCTATATACTCTATCTTAATAAATGGGCCATCACTTCTCTAGGAAGCAAAATTTAAAAGTTGAGAGTCAATCTAGACTTCTATTTCCCACTCCCTGTATACTGCTAACCAATCACAAGCCAAGTTTGTTCGACTTCATTGGTATCTCTTATGCTTGACCATGCTTTTGCGTGTGTGTGTACATTAGTCACTCAGTCATGTCCGACTCTATGCAACCTTGTGGACTGTAGTCTGCCAGGCTCCAACATCCATGTAATTCTCCAGCCAAGAATACTGGAGTGAGTGAGTGGCTACTCCCTTCTCTAGGGGATCTTCCTGACCCAGAGACTGAAGCCAGGTCTCCTGCATTGCAGACAGATTGTTTACCACTGGGTCACCAGGAAAATGTTTGACTATGCTAGACATGGGTTATTTTTGCCAGCCCACCCAAAATGTAAGAACCATCACCTACAAAGCCATAGGTTAAGAGTATTTAACATTGTGTAACAAGAAGCCATTGGATTTGGCAGCAAAAGGGTCACCAAAAGAATATCTTCAATTAATTGTTGGAATCACGTTCCAGATTTTAGTAAATACAAGGGGCATAAACCATTCTTCAAGGGCACTGTGTGTCTCTGTTGACAAAGGAATATGTTAGCCCCAAACTATTTAAAATGATTGTTTTTCACTTTGTATATAAGAACTAAACAATAATAATATATAATCATCTCAGTTTTAGACTTTTAAAGACCCTATTCCAGATAAATTTTTCCTATTAGACTTGTATGTGCATAAAATCTATAAATGCTAACTTATTCAGATTTATAACACATGATAACTCAGGCCAAATATACACCGTAAAGTTTAAGCTTATGTATTCTCTCTAAGACTTCTTTAGAGCTACTAATAAGCAAATCCAGTTGCTGCAATTATTGTTTCCGTACTTTTTATGGGCCAAAAACTGTGCTATACATGGGTTATTTTCCCTAATCCCTATAAAATCTTGCCTAATGGCTCTTATTTTATTACTAGTATCTTACAAAGATGAGGAAATTTAGGCTTAGAGAGGAAGCCAGAGATTTCCTCAATATATATTCAATGTGAAGTTCTAACAATTCTGCATCTATCAATACAATACTGCTCACATATATTTTGATATTCATTTACCTAACTCACTTTATATTAGCTTTACCATCTTAGCATAATTAAACAGTGTTGATGTTTAAACTATTTATAGCTCTTATTTTGATTAAAACATGCTAGCTTTTATCTTTTGTCTCCTTTATTGCCTGCTCATTGTTAAAAGTAGTTCAATTTTGCTGTGTATATTACTATGCTACTCATTTTTGGGGTATCCATTATTCAAGTTTCATAAAATGTAGACTGCAAATAAGCAGAGACATTATGGGACTACATAAACCTAAAGAGCTTTATCACAGCAAAGGAAACAATCAAGAGTGAAAAGACAACCTACTGGTTCAGAGAAAATACTTGCAAATGATGTATCTGATAAGGAGTTAATATTCAAAATATAAAAAGAACTCATACATCAAAAAACCAAACAACCCAATCGAAAAATAGGCAGAAGACTTAAGCAGACATTTCTCCAAAGAAGACATACAGATGGCCAACAGGTACATGAAAAGAGGCTAAACCTCAACAATCATCAGGGAAATTCAAATCAAAACCATAATGAGATATCACCTTATACCTGTCAGAATGGCCATTATCAAAAAGACAAAGAATAACAAGGGTTGGCAAGGATGTGGAGAAAAGGAAACCCTTGTGCACCTTTAGTGGATATGTAAATTGGCACAGCCACTATGGGAAATAGTACAGAGGTTCCGCAAAAAATTAAAAATAGACCTACCATATTATCCAGCAATACCATGCCTGGGTATTTATCCAAAGAAAACAAACACACTAATTAGAAGTTATATGCAACCCTCTGCTCACTGCAACTTTATAATAGTAAATAATAAGTCAATATATGGGAGCAAACTGAGTGCTCATCAATAGATGAATAAAGATGATGTGGTCCTGGCCTATACACATACATACACTGGAATACTACTCGGTCATCAAAAATGAAATCTTGCCATTTGAGACAACACTGATGGACCCAGAGGGTATTATGCTGAGTGAAGAAAGTTAGAGAAAGAGACAAAGAAAAATAGATATTGTACGATTTCACTTATATGTAGAATCTTCAAAAAATGAACAACTCTAACAAAACAGAAACAGAGTTACCGATACTGAGAACAAACAGGTATTTGCCAGAGGGGAGAGAACTCAAGGGAGGTATTAAGAGGTACAAATCCCATTGCAAATAAATGAGTCAGAGTATGAAAAGAACAGTGTGGGGAATGCAGTCAATAACTAAGTAATATCCTTGTATGTTGATACATTGTAACTAGACTTATCTTGATCAGCTTGAAATGTACAGAAATAGGGACTTTCTTATATTATGTAACAGGAACTAACATAGTGCTGTAGGTCAAATATACTTCAGAAACAAACTCATAGAAAAAGAGATCAGAGGTGGTTACAAGTTGGGGTGGAGGGAACTGAATGAAAGTAGTCAAAATGTACATATTTCCAACTATAAGATAAGTACTAAGAATGTAATGTACAATATGATAAATATAATTAATACTGCTGGGTGTTATGTATGTAAATGATTAAAGAATAAATCCTAAGAGATCACATCACAAGAAAATTTTTTTCTATTTTAATTTTGTACCCATATGAGATGATGGATGTTCACTAAATTTACTGTGCTGATCATTTTGATGTATGCAAATCAAATCATTATGCTGTATACCCTAAAGTTTTAAGGTGCTGTATGTTAGTTATATCTCAATAAAACTGGAAGGCAAAAATAAGTAGGACATTGTCATTTTCAATATACTCTAATGAAGATTGAGGCTTGTCCCCGGAAAGCACTAACATTTATACTCTTTAATGTTATCAGTTAAGTTTTAGCTCTGACTGATAATATCAAATAAATAGACTGAGATCAATTAGGTAGATAGGTAGGTAGGTACATAGGTACGTAGATAGAGATGCAAAAATATTTTAAAGGCATGGGGACACTAATTTATCTGAATTAATTAAGATAATTTTATTATCCAAATGTTTGTCTCATCCTTACATCAGGTATCCACAGTGATGGATGGCAGGTTCCCTTCAGATCTTTAAAAAAACGGAACAAGCAAATATATTAGCTATAATATTTTCTCATAAAAATTTTTTTTTAATATTTTTTCATAAGTTAAAAAAATGCTAATCCCATGTGGAACTTAACTTCAGGATCACCTTATTATCCATTTTGAGCATCACTCACATTTCTCAATAGCACCTACCCCCACCCCTCACATCATTCTTCCCTGTTAAGAAAGTAACCAGCTCCTAAAGATGTCAACTGGTCTTCTTCTGGAAGGATGGGGATTCTTGAAGGGGAATCAACATAACCAAAGTAGCACAAAGCAAAAACCCAGTTTCCCTAGCAGCTGTCAGAATCAGAGAGATTTGGGGCACTTGCCTAGATGGAGCTGAGCTGTCTATGAGAGTAAATAGCCTGACGCAGCAGTGACTACAAAGTGCTGGGGTTTTTTCTCTCTGGGCATTGTGTGGGTTGGAATTTTTCATTTCATACTTCATTTGCACCTGCTGAGTGATGCCACTGGATGGCAATACGTTCCATCTCCTAGCGCGTAGAAGTAGCACATTACGCGTAGCAGTGGGACCCACGCCACTCATCAAGGCCCTGGCCTAATCCTTGTTTTGAAGTGTGTAACTATCTTCCTTTTGCAGTCCTACACGGGTGATAGAAGGAAAAGTGCTACGATTTGATTAATCAGAGTGCAAAACAAAAAGTACCCTGCAATTCAGTCTCTCTTAATTATATGTACACACCGAAGCTGTTGTTTTCATCAACTGCTCTTTGTCAAGAAAAAATAATATCCTTTAAAATATGGAGAGTAATTAACAGATACTCAGAAAGTGAGGAATGAGAATCACAGTTTTGAAAGGTTGGAGCTATCCAGGTTCTGACTTGTATGATAAATATTTTTAATTTAAATATTTATCAAACATGCAAACATGATTCGAAAACATGAGCACATTAATGTTCACAACAACCTAACTATATTTAGAAGCCCCACCTTTCAGTTAGGATGTTCTCACATTTGCTAGTAGAGACGCATGTCTAAATTACTAAACACTGCCTCAAATGTAGGCTTGGTGGAAGATACGTATTATTATTCAAGTTAAATAACTTCTGAAAGAAAGTCAGGATGAAAATAGAGAACCCAGGTTTATAAACCACACCTTCAAAGAGATCAAAAGACATCTTTGTACTCCTGAATGACTCCAATTAACCTATCCTTTGTAAACTACAAACACTTAAAAATAATAATGATCTACATAAAGAACAAGTGTTCTGTTCAGAGAATAAAATTTACTTAAAAGTATGTTAATACAGGGCTTCCCTGGTGGCTCAGATGGTAAAGAATCCACCTGCAATGCGGGAGACCTGGGTTAGATCCCTGCTTTGGGAAGATCCCCCAGAGGAGGGCAGGACAACCCACTCTAGTATTCTTGCCTGGAAAATCCCCATGGACAGAGGAGCCTGGCGAGCTACAGTCCATGGGGTCTCAAAAGGGTCAGACATGACTAAGCGACTAAGCACAACACATGTTAAATACAATACACAAAGAATGCTATTAATAGTACTGCATTGGCCAAAAAGTTCATCTGGGTTTTCCCACAAGATGTTATGAAAAACCTGAATGAGCTTTTTGGCCAACCCAATATATGAAATATGTGATTATATAACATCCTGCTTACTGTTATAGAATGGTAGATCATTTCATAAGTAAAAGATGCCTCATGATGAGGTGAGCAAGGATATAGAATGGAATAGAATAGACATAGAACTTCTGCAAGAAACTCTGAAAGAGAGGCAGGAGAATTAATAAATACAATTCTTTATTCATGTGAAGATTGCCAAGAGATTTGCAACATCTGAAAAACTTAATTATTATGATGTTATAGTGATATATTACAATTATTATAGTGATTAAATAGTAGCTAATTCACTGATAATCACGAGATTTAAGTGAACTTGTTTTCAAAGTAAATACAAAAAAGCTGCTGAAAGTGTAAATGTCCCTTCACCATCGCATATTAGTGTTTTCAATCCTATTGAGAATGAATGTTAAATATTTGTGGATGCAAGTTCCAATAAAAGAGTATAGTTAGGTCCTAGGAGCACTGTCGTTAATGAAATATTAGCTAAGTGTTTTGGCAACATGTCATAAAACCCCACCAAATATCAATGATCAATATTAAGGAATTAGAATAAAATAAAATGAATGGACTTAAATAAAATGAATTAAGGAATTAAATATAATGAATGTACAATTCACAACTTGTTCACAGTTGAAACTGATGAATCAGAAGTGGGCTCATCATCTTGAAGTCCTTAGGAGAATTATTATAAGTTGCTGTAAACTGAAAACTAATATTGGTAGGTTACCATCTTTAGCTCCATTAATTCATTCCTTCTTTCAACAAAGGTTTCTTGAAGACCTGCTCTATCTCAGGCATTGAGCTGGTGCCTGCAATAAATAGCTGTATTGACCCTTCCCCGACCCTACCCCCAAGGACTTTACACTCTAACACAGAAGATAAATGGAAACTTGAATCCATTACTGCAGTTTTATAGGCTTCTAGGGATGTTAATCCATAAACGCTTCTGGAGAAGACACACACCAACACATCACAAGTATCACCGCTTTTGAGCAATATTTGCCTCTCTTTCACAAACAATTTGATTAGGGAATTTCACTGACTATTGTTAAACATCCCAGATATACTTCTAGCAGATTGGTGTATTAAAATATGAAATAGTATTTGTTATTCCTCTATATTTCTTTTCATCCTTTTCAATGAGGTTGTTCTTTTTTGCTTAGGGACTTTTGCTGGACTGAAAGCAGACGCTTTTCTCAGAATAAACATTTCTTGCTGCCTTTTGTAAAAACCTAAACTCTTTGAAGAGATTATCCCAAGTGTGCTAGACAGGGAAGAGAGAAAATTGATTCTTCTGAGAGCCGTAAGAGAGAAGAAAAAGATGGCCCTGAAATAAGGAAATGGTAAAAAATGTGCAGTCCCCTAGAAAGCCTGTGCCAGTCCACTGGGGAGGTGGCAGCGTCTAGAAGGTGACAGCTTTGTGATATGCACAGCACGATTCCCCCACTATGAGAGTGGGAGACAGGATGCAACCTTGGGGGACCTGAAGAGGCCATGCAGGTGCCACAATCAGCATTTCAGAGGTAATCGGGGGGACCGACAACAAGATGAGATTCTATCATGTCTAAATAGCTCACAGAAACCAGAGAATTTGAACAGCTTTGCAGAGAAATGGGAATCTCAGTAACAACTGGGGTTAAACTGCCCTCAGAAAAGATTTAAGTTGATTTAAAGAAAATGAGGTAATGCAGTTCTTGCTACTTGCATCTGTGGGCTAAAATTCATATTCTCTACAGAACTATAACTCATTTCTCCTGGTTCTATTCCTTAAAAAGAATAATGTATTAATCACATGGCACTTGTTTTTTATTTCATTTTTTAGTAGTCACTTCATGTACATGGTACAAAATTAAGACTTGGCAAGGATTTAAAATAACGTTCTCCCAGAATAAACCCATAGTTAATGCAGAGGAAATTAAATCAGAGAGAAATTAAGTCTCTCTTTCGAGTAATGCCAGTTTTGGAATTCCTCATTGCTGAATACTTGAGTCACAATCTCACTGTCCATTGTGTGAGTGCGTGGTTTACTTTCTCATTATTTTCTTGATTTCTTTTTACATATACCTACATTGAGGTACTCATTGATTCTTTTTCATATGGTCATATTTGACAAGATGATTTCCAGACTTTTTTCTCTTTTGACAACACAGAGTTGCCAAACCTACAAAGCTTGAAGTGACCCACAATCCTGTTGTAGCTAACAGAATTGTCTAATAGGAAAGGATTCTCTTCAAGGTGTATGTTTTAATGGTGACCTATTTTAGACAGTTCTACAGCCTAGTAAACATTTTGGGAACAAATTTGGAAATGAATCTAGACCATCAGTCAACTTACTAACAACTATAAAAGTGGCCATAATCAAAAAGTCTACAAATAACAAATGCTGGAGATGGTGTGGAGAAAAGAGGACCTTCCTATACTGTTGATGGGAATATAAATTGGAGCAGCCACTATGGAGAAAAGTATAGAGTTTCTATAAAACTAAAAATAGAACTATCATATGATCCAGTGATCTTGCTTTGGGGCATATATCTGGACAAAACTATAATTCAAAAAGATATACATACCCCACTTTTCATAGCAGCACTATTTACAAGAGCCAAGACATGGAAGCAAAGTATCCACCAACAGATGAATTGATAAAGATATGATGTATATACATACACACACACACACACACACACACAAAATGGAATATTACTCAGCCATAAAACCTAATGGAATAATGTCATTGGCAGCATCGTGACTGGACCTAGAGCTTATTATACTAAGTGAAGGAAGTCAGATAAGGACAAATATCGTATGATATCACTTAGTGTTGAATCTTAAAAAACTGATACAAATGAACTTATTGACAAAGCAGATATAAACTCACAGACACAAAAAATAAACTTATGGTCACCAAAGGGTAAGGGGTGGGGGAGGGATATATTAGGAGTTTGGGTTTAAAATATACATATTACTATAAACAAAATACATAAATAATAAGGACATACTGTATAGCAGAGGGAACTATACTTAATATCCTGTGATAAATCATGATGGAAAAGAATCTAAAAAAGAATAGACAAATATGTGTATAACTGAATTACTTTGCTGTACACTTTAATACAAAATTATAACTATATTACAATACATTTTTAAAAAGAGTCAGGAAATAAGGGACTCATTGGCTACCTGCAGAGAGGATGGGCAAACTAAATCCCCAGCTATCTATGTTATGACTAAGGATCATTTGCAATGAAACTGCTTTACACATAATTCCAAGAAGGCTGAAAAGGAGTTGGCCACTCTGGGCTGTAGTTTACAGACAACTTTGACTGGAGTTGCCAAAGAGTTGATCTCACTGAAGAGGAGAGTGAGGGTGTCCAATACATCCCCAAAAGAGCCTGCATGGAAAAGGATGTGGAATGATTGCTCCTCCAAATCATGATAGGCTCAAGTCTCACATGAGGGGAGATGCTTTTGGGAGCCTCATATATCCAGGTAACATTCCCAGACCAAATCAGGAATTCTAACTGCTACCCCATTAAATGAACCTGAAGTCAAAAATAAAACAGAGACTAGGGAATGAGTGGGGTTTATTTGTAATTTAGAGGCCACTTGATCATCAAAAATGAGTATTAACCACCCAACCTTGTGTTGTGAAAGGGAAAGGTTGTTATGTCACCATACCTTCAATCGCCTTAGGATCTGAGAAAAGGCAAATGCAGGAATGAACCCTTGTCTCAGAAAGAGGGTTCAGAAAATGACTTTGACTGAAATTATAGGTGCTTCAGTAAAGCTTCCTATCACTGCTTATTTCAAACAATAACTTTGGGGCATATTTATGACACTGATTTTTCACATATAGACTTGAGAAAGAAAGGGAGATGTTTTCATATTTGTTTTAGGACCCTAAGGAGGAAGGACCATTGCAGTCCCTGAACAAGCTGATTTTGATGGGCATAATGAGTTTTGAACATTGCACCAGTGTGTGAACTGGAAAATTCTGCAAAAAACCTTCCTGCAGTGCTGGATAGTAAAGCCCTGATCATTGGGCACCTAAATCAGAAAACAAATGAGTGTCTTAGAACTTACATGTCTGTGTCTGTGCCCAGTCACTCAGTCGTGCCAACTCCTTGAGACCCCATGGATGGTAGCCCACCAGGCTCCTCTGCCCATGGGATTCTCCAGGCAAGAACACTGGAGTGAACATAAAGAAAAAAAAAAAAAGAATACTAGAGTGGACTGCCATTTCCTTCAAGGAATCTTCCCCACCCAGGGATCCAACCCACGTCTCCTGTATTGGAAGGCAGATTCTTTACCACTAAGCCACCTCTCCATATCTTTAAAAAGCCAAACTCCAAAAATCACACATAAAAGATATTTGTCATAAAACACATACACACAAACTTTTCACCCTGAAGAACCATGATCCAATAATGTATTTAATAGGTAAGTTTACCTCTTCAACGAGATTTGTGTTTGCCTCCAGCTGGGCAATTGATAATAAGTCTAAAAAGGATTATTTGGTGATAATATTGATATCATCATTAATATCTAAATTACAAAAGAATCCTTATATTTAAAAGATATAGTGAAACTAACACTTGGTAAATATATTCTAAGTCAGAGAATATTAATACAGGGTTGGAATCAGTCCAGCTTTGTAATCTTCACTAAAATGAAAAATGTTTACACAGAATAACCTAATTTAATATATGGGAAGTCTCATATAAAATAATAAGCATCAAGCATTTCTTTAAAGGCTTTGAATCTAGATAAAATAACTGATAATAAAAGCTTTTGTTAAGCCCTTGGTACACACATAAGAAAAGAAATATCATATTTATAACAGAAGTTGGATAAATTATTCTTAAGAATAAGAAAGTATTTGCTGTGAAAATTGCAGCTTCAGGAATAGAGCTAATCTTCACAAAGGTTCCTAGCTGAATTACAATCAGCTCTATCCTTAAAAAAAATAAGAGAGATATGTTGGGGCTGTATGGCTTTTTTGTTCAATCAGTGGATTTTTAAATCTACATTAATGAAGGCACTAAGGGAAAAAAATTAAGGATCTGGCAATAAAGAAAAATTTGCAAATTGCAGAGTAGTCACTTGGGTTCCTAGTCATATGTCATTTTATGTTTCTATAATATTTAATTTAAAGAGTTAATGCAAAAAGGATTTGCAGCATTTTCCTTGAGCATTGAAGGCTCTAGCAATAATTTTTGACATGCAAGACATTGGACAGATATTTGAAAATTATTACTTGAACCAAGCAGGGACAAAGGAGGAAGAAAGAGAGAAAGAAACAGGTAGAAATGCAATCTAAATGTGATATTTGTGGATGATTTTGAGTCTTTTAAAAATAAAAGTTCTGAATATATGATGGTGGTTGTTCATCAGATAACAGCCTCTTCCATCTCTGTCTCTGTATCTCTGTGCACACATACAAACACAAGGTACCTAACATCTGTAGTCTCTATTTTACTCCAAGTAGACTTATCAAAGGAAGCTGGCATTCATGATGCTAGGGCATTTGTCTTTCCTTGGAAACATAATTTTATATTTGGTATAGTTATCAAAAATAAGCACCTTTCAGAAGGACTGGATATTCTTAACAGGCATATTGTAACTGGTGTCAATTTTAGCTGTTTTTGTTTTGAAGCCTTTCTTAAATAATTCAGACTTATCTAAAAATATAAAAACAGTAAATAAATACCTATAAACTCAAAATACAGCTAAAGAAATGAAATATAAATACAGTTGAAATGCCTTTGCCCCTCTTCTGAATTATATTCTCCTCCCTCCACCTAGGAAGTAAAAGTCACTCTGAATTAAATGTTTGTCATTTCCATGTGTACCTTTATATTGTCACCACTTACATAGTGGCAA
This sequence comes from Cervus canadensis, assembly GCF_019320065.1. Classification (NCBI taxonomy): domain Eukaryota; kingdom Metazoa; phylum Chordata; class Mammalia; order Artiodactyla; family Cervidae; genus Cervus; species Cervus canadensis. Next base: position 29,547,664 of record NC_057402.1, on the reverse strand, counting down.
ATTTTACTTTCTTGGACTCCAAAATCACTCGGATGGTGACTGCAGCCATGAAACTAAAAGATGCTTGCTCTTTGGAAGAAAAGTTATGACACACCTAGACAATGTATTGAAAAGCAGAGACATCACTTTGCCTAGAAAGGTCCGTATAGTCAAAGCTATGGTTTTCACAGTAGTCATGTATGGATGTGAAGCTAGACAATAAAAACAGGCTGAGTGCTGAAGAATTGATGCCTTTGAACTGTGGCGCTGGAGAAGACTCTTGAGAGTCCCTTGGATAGCAAGGAGTTCAAACCAGTCAATCCTAAAGAAAAGCAACCCTGAATATTCATTGGAAGGATTAATGCTGAAGCTGAAGCTCCATTACTTTGGCTATCTGGTGCAAACAGCTGACTCAGTGGAAAAGACCCTAATCCTGGGAAAGATTGTAGTCAGAAGGAGAAAAGGGCAACAGAGGATGAGATGGTTGGATGGCATCACCAAATCAATGGACATGAATTTCAGCAAACTCTGAGAGATAGTGAAGGACAGGGAAGCCTGGCATGCTGCAGTCAGTGGGGTCTCAAAAAGTTAGACACAACTTAGTGACTGAACAACAATATGTTCTTAAACAATTGTCATAATATTGGGTGTATTCTTTTCCAAGGAGCTTTTTCTCACTCAGCATTATGTATGAAAGATTTACCCATAATGATACCAATGGTTCTAGCCTAGTTCATTTGTTTTTGTTGCTTTAATATATTCTGTCATATGACCCCTTCCACAGCATACTTATTTATGCTGCTGAAAAGAATTTTATTATCTCAATATTTTCTGTTTTAAGCACCAAACTCTAAACATTCCTGTACATATCTCTTGTGTACATACACAATATTGTCTCTTGGGTACATATATGGAAATTCCTACCTCTAGAAATTCATGGGTTGAATGTACCAACATGGTCAAGTTTATTAGGTATTAACCAATTGCTCTCTCTCTCTCTCAAATGATTTTAATAACTTACAGTCATAGTAGCATTGTGTGCAAGTTTACCTTGTTGCATATCTTTGTCAACATCTTATTGGAGTAATAATCAGCATTTTATATATATATCCTATATGTAATAAACTTTCATAAAGGATATTTACAAAGTTGCATGCCATTTCATGTATTTAACTGGCCTATGAGATGTCATCTTCTTGCTTCTCATATTCTTTTCCCATTTGCCACTGGAATGTTTCACTCTTTTACTACTGATTTATTGAAAACATTGACATATTCTTGGTAGTAATCCTTGTCAGCTCTAAGCCCTACAAATGTCTTCATCTAGTCTGTTCATTTCCTTTTTCTGTTTTTAACAGTCCTTTAGTAAATATAAATGTTTACCTTTGCCATAGTCCATTTTACTGACTGTATCCTATATGTTCTATGCTTTGTTCCCTATTTAATACATTCTTTGCTATTACAAAATGAAGAGAGATCTTTCTTTGTTTTCCTCACAAAGTCTTAAAGTTTTGTTTTTATTTAGGTTTTTATCAGCAGAGAATTATTGCTATTACAGCTTCTAATGAAAGATAAGAATCCTATTTTTTTCCATGAGAGTAATTTATTTTAAAAATCTATTACTCTTCACTGATTTGATAAGCCTTATTTCTCATCTATCAACTTCAGATATATAAACACACATACAACTCTGTGTCTGAGCTTTCTATTTTTCCCATTGGTCTATTAATCTTTGCCCTTATCAATACTGCCTTTCCCTAATTTCTATTACTCTAAAATGTCTTGATGTATTGGTAAGATATCTCCCAGGTTCTTTCTTCATAACTGTCTGTTTTCTCTTTGTTCTTCCATGAGTGTAAGAATCTTTCTCAAGTTCCAAGAAAACATTGGTAAGATTTTACTGGAATATTGCAATGAATTTATTCACAGATTTGGAGATCATTCACATCGTTAGTATTTTGACTTTCTATTGCATGCAATATCCTCTCCATATATTTCGTTCTTCTTATTGACTATCAATAAATTTTTATAATTTTCTCCATAAAAGTCTTCAACGCCTTTTGGTAGATTTATTTCTACTGCTTTACATTTTAATTTTTTTCTAGATCTTACATGTAATAAACCTTTAGAAATCGCTGATTATTTTTAAAAAGCTAGTTAGAAATTTTCTTGGGTTGCCTACTACTCTCAAATATAGAGAGTATTATTTCTTCTTTTTTAATTATTATGTTTGTTTATGTCCATCTCTGGGCTTCCTGGACTGGCCAGTACAATGCAAAATAGGGCATGCTTTTGTCATGACTGGTTTCAAAAGGAATGCTTCTAATATTTCACCACTATGAGTGAAACTTGATATACTGATATTAAGAAAGTTTTCCTCTCTTCCAACTATTCTAAAAAGTTTTATCATAAAGGAACAGTGAATTTTGTTGACTTCTCTTTGTTTTTATTGAGATAACCCTGCAGTTTTTTTCTCTATTAATATGTTAAGGTGATGGATTTCATTAATGTTTTTACCAATAGTAAATCACTCTTGCATTCCTGAGTTAAAACCCTTATGAGCATGATGCATTTTTTAGACATTTAAAAATTTTGGTTATTACTTCATTGATTTAGGATTATTTGCTTCTAAATTGATCCTATAGTCTAGCTTATAATTTTTCACTTACCATCTTATCTGATTTGGTTATTCTATTTTTTAAAGTTGGGCAACCTTCTTGCTTCTTCCAGTTTCTAAAACAGTATGCATATGGTAATACTGCAGCTATCAGTTACTTGAATATTTGATTTGTCTGTAGAACTAGTTTGCTTGGTAGGTGGGTAGAAGGGGTAAGGGGAATAGTTAAGTTAATTAGTGGTAGATATTTTAAACACTGTTTCAATTTATTGAATAGTCAGAGATCTTTTCATGCTTTCTATTTCTTGAGTCAGATTTTGACAATTTATATTTTCCTAATAAATTGTCCCTTTCACCCAAGTTTTTAAAGTTATTGCAGTAAGATGACTATATTTTTTAATGTCCACTTTGTGTGTGATTATGTCATCTTGGTTGTCTGTTTATTTGTGCCTTCTCTCTTTATATTTACTCTATGGTTCTCTAACTTCTTAAGTGGGACACTGAGCTCATATTTTTCAACCTTTTTTTGTAATAAATTTCTTTCTGAGCATTGTTTAGCCAAATCCCATAACTTTTGATATATTGTATTTTCTTTATTTTTCAGTTATATTATCTAATTTCCATTGTGATTTCTCCTGAGTGACATAGAACTGTGTTTTTTCCAAACATATAAAGATTTTGTTTCCCATAATGTGTTTCATTTTGCTTTTCTGATCAGTTCTTTCATGGAGAAATTAGCACTCTAGAGGCACAGGCTTTATTGAGGAAGTTTGATCCCAGTGTCACCTCATTCAGTCCTAAGTCCTTGATTCCTTTTTAAGTGCAGCAACCAAAACCCAGTCATCTGTGGATTGACAACACCCTCAAAATAGTCTTTGCAGTTGGACAGGTTATTATTTTAGTTTTCAAACAATAATATTTTGGCTTTCCTTGGGCCCCTGTGGTCCTTTCTTTCCCATGAACTAATTTATATTTTAAATGTTCCATAGCAAGAAGCTTTCAGACTCTCTAGTCAACCACATTGCCAAGAACAAAAGTCTGAGGATCTGCTTGTTACATGTTGTACTTTGGGGAAAGTGTAAGGCCAGGATGTTTTTTCATACTAGTTCTTTTTGCTTAGTAAATGTAATTCTTGGTTAAATACTAATTTATCAATGGGGCCTTTATGCAGAGGACTACATCTATTTTATTTTAGTGAGGATTATAGCTGATCCTGATTCTCTTGGCTCTTCAGTGTATGTATAAATGTGTTATATCTACAAAGCTCCTCGGACTCTGGGACCTATATTCTCCTCCCTTGTGCCTTAGAACATTTTAACATGTTAAAAAGGTATTTGTGTGTGGCTCTCTCATTATGTAAACGTGGCAAAATTACTTAGAAAATATACATATGAGGAGAAAGTAAAAATAACTAGAAAGATTAAGAAAAGGAATACAGAAGGAATGAGGAAAATAATAAATCCAAGGATAAATTTGTACACCAATGCAATGCTATATTTTGCTATAGTTATTAGAAGTGAACCAAATTTGCTATTCCTAAAGGGGAAAAAAGTAAAAGTGGAAACATTATGCATCACAAAAATCAAAATGTCCCTAGGATTAAAACAGACCAATTGTCAAAGTATTGGATCAAATACAATAATTGTAATAAGGCAAAGCCACATTTAGCCCTGGGTAAATTCTAACACACTATTATATAAGCCAAAGCATCTGCCTTGAGCAAAAACAAAGAACATTTAGCCAGCAAGTGTCAAAGAAGGAAACAGAAATTATAACTCAAGAGATATTATATGTTTTCTCTTTCTTCCATTGAGTTTAGATGAAGGCATATCTTCTATGGAAAGTTTGGATGTAATTTTCCATAATAGACTCATTAGGTAATCTCTAAAACCCTGTGTCTCAGTGTGATATCAATGGACTAATTCATATCAAATATCTATAGGTCATATTGTGGAAGTATAATCAGCTTGGTTTTATGGGAAAAGGTGGTATTCAGGCTTTCATAGGTAGAAAATCAAAGCTATATAATAAAAACTCTGTTAAATCTTTAATCATTGAGATTTTGGGATGTTCTGTAAAGCTTATTGTGTTATATTCTGATATGTGAAAATAAGGACTAGGTAATTTACACTGGCTCCAAAATCACTGTGGATGGTGACTGCAGCCATGAAATTAAAAGACCCTTGCTCCCTGGAAGAAACATTATGACAAACCTAAACTGTGTTAAAAAGCAGAGACATCACTTTGCCAACAAAGGTCTGTATATAGTCAGAGCTATGGTTTTTCCAGTAGTCATGTATGGATGTGACAGTTGGACCATAAAGAAGGCTGAGAGCCAAAAAATTGATGCTTTCAAACCATGGTGCTGGAGAAGACTCTTGACAGTCCCTTGGACAGCAAGAAGATCAAACCAGTCCATCCTAAAAGAAATCAACTCTGAATATTCATTGGGAGGACTGATGCTGAAGCTGAAACTCCAATACTTTGGCCACCTGATGCAAAGAGCCAACTCATTGGAAAAGACCCTGATGCTGGGAAAGATTGACAGCAGGAAGAGAAGCAGATGACAGCAGATGAGATGGTTGGATGGCATCATCCACTCAATGGACATGAATTTGAGCAAACCCAAGGAGACAGTGAAGGATAGGGAAGCCTGATGTGCTGTAGTCCATGGGGTCTCAAAGACTCAGACACGACTAAGGGACTGAACAACAACAACAATTGACCCTGTACACAGATGTATATAGAAGATACTGAGGAAGAAGTAAGTGGAAGTCAACAGACATCTTAACTTTTATTCTCTGATGGCCTGGTACCTCTGAATAATACAAATCACACTAATTAAATTAAAAATACAAAAGATTAAAAAACACTTTCAAAAAAAATCACAAAATATTATATAAAACTCTATGTAAGCACAGGTACATATTAAAAGCAAACTAGTTTTAGGGAGGTTGCTGCTGCTGCTGCTGCTAAGTCGCTTCAGTCATGTCCGACTTTGCGCGACCCCATAGATGGCAGCCCACCAGGCTCCCCCGTCCCTGGGATTCTCCAGCCAAGAACACTGGAGTGGGTTGCCATTTCCTTCTCCAATGCATGAAAGTGAAAAGTGAAAGTGAAGTCGCTCAGTCATGTCTGACTCTTCCCGACCCCATGGACTGCAGCCCATCAGGCTCCTCCGTCCATGGGATTTTCCAGGCAAGAGTACTGGAGTGGGGTGCCATTGCCTTCTCCGTTTAGGGAGGTTAGGACCAGACAATAAGGTAACATTTTACTACTCTGGGTATACATTGAAAGGTATATACTTTCAAAAAGGCAATTTTCAAAAAACTTTAAGAAAGAGATGAAATGACAAAGAGGTGCTAGAAATGCATGGTATTCTAAAAATTATATGTGTGAATATGTGTTCTAAGTCACCTCAGTTGTATTCAACTCTTTGAGACCCCATGGACTGCAGCCCACCAGGCTCCTCTGCCCATGGGATTCTCCAGGCAAGAATACTGGAGTGGGTTGTCAGGCCCTTTTCCAGGGGATCTTCCTGACCCAGGGATGGAACCTATATCTCTTGTGTCACTTGCATTGCAGGCAGATGTTTTACCGCTGAACCATTGGGGAAGCCCTATGTGAAGATAGTCAAGAGAATAAATAACCTGAATGCTAGTAATGATACTAAAACTTACCTTAATTGAATTGTGAATAGAATGCTTGGAAAAAAAGTCATAGGGACAAAGAATGGAAGGCCTTGAGATTGTGTTGAACCAAGACAGTGATACAATTATAGTAGTTCTTACTAGTTCACTACAAAGTAATAATATTTTCCAAGAGTATTTTTAAAATGCATTTTGAATGTGTTTTTGAAGTCTAGAAGCCAGGTATTGAATATACCTGGTTGGTATAATAATCACATAATGATCAAAGTTCAATTAAAACCAATATCTATGAAATGGACAGAGAAGGAGATTAATCTCTTTAACATTACACGCAAAAAGCAGAATTTGCTTCAAGGTAAGGATTAGAGCTATATCCAGAAAAGGAAGGAGAAAAATAAATAATGCTGCCTACGTTTTCACTAGAGAGAACTATGAGGTTGTTGGCACAAATGATAATGAAGAGGAGAGTTCTGGCTGGTGGAGGGACGTTAAATCTGTATTTGCAATCTCCTACTAGCTCATTATCTATTGCAGCAATGTTCAGGAAAGATGAACAGGTTTAATTTTTCAACCAGGGAAAAGGACAGTAATTTTTAAAATGAAACAAAGGAATTTGCTACCATCTTGTGGCAACTTTGAAAATTACAGTATGCTTTAGTATTTGCACATCTCCAAAAGATTTTTAAACATAGTCCTCTAAACAATTTCTATAAAGGATTCTCACAAAATCATTCTACTCACTTAATTATATGTTTTCTATATTAAATTTAAACTTAAACTCCATTAGTAATGAAGTAGAGAAAATATTCAGGGAACACATATTCCAGTGTATTTTTTTTTTAATGTTTACACAAAAATACACAAACCAAGCAAAAAATGCATTTCAGTGACACAGTTCCTTGTAATCAACTTCATAATCCGGGGCAGAAAAAGTAACAGGAACTGGAAATTTGGGGGGTATAAGATAATGAGACTTTATGCTTTGAAAACTCCATGATGGTGCTGAAAACGCTGACCTCTAGCTTTACCTTTGTAATCAATAGCTCTGTGACTTAATGAAAGCTATTTCGTGGTTGATACCTTTGCTTCAAGATTCCCTGGAGTAGGAAATAACAAGCCGCTCCAGTATTCTTGCTTGGAAAATTCCACGGACAGAGTAGGCTGGCGGGCTACAGGCCATGGGATCACAGAGAGTCAGACACAACTGAGCACATGCCCACACACACACTTTTCCTTCTCTTTGAATCTGTTTCATTGAGGTGAGGTCACATGAGCTGACACATATGAAACTTAGAAAACTAAAGCTCTGTTTAAAAATCAAAAGATAATGAAACTAACGAGATAAGGCAGAAAATAGTGTTGGATGTGTGCCCAAGTGGGGAAGGAAAAATGAAATGAAAAGAGATCTTTTGCTTCATGTGGAGCTGAATTAGAGCAGCTCGGGATATAGACTGTTTGTTTCTAATAAATATCAAATACCTGTCATGTGAGAAAGTATGAAGAAAATTTACATATGAAGAGCTGTCCCCAAACACCTGACCGTCTAATGGGAGATACAGGCAAATTTTAAAAAATTGTAATAGTACAGAACAGATTTTTGGACTCTGTGGGAGAAGGCGAGGGTGGGATGTTTCGAGAGAACAGCATCGAAACATGTATATTGTCTATGGTAAAACAGATCACCAGCCCAGGTTGGATGCATGAGACAAGTGCTCGGGCCTGGTGCACTGGGAAGACCCAGAGGGATCGGGTGGAGAGGGAGGTGGGAGGGGGGATCGGGATGGGGAATACATGTAAATCCATGGCTGATTCATGTCAATGTATGACAAAACCCACTACAATATTGTAAAGTAATTAGCCTCCAACTAATAAAAATAAATGAAAAAAATATTGTAATAAAAAGACATGAAAGTGCTCAAATAAACATTCGGTGAGAGGCTCCAACATAAGTATGGATCCATTATCTTTTTATTTAAATTTATCATAATAATAGCTTGCAGTAGAAAATGGCAACCCACTCCAGTATTCTTGTCTGGAAAGTCCCATGGACAAGGGATCCTGGCAGACTACAGTCCATAGGTCACAAAGAGTCAGATACAACTGAGCATATATTAAGAATATTAAATTGTGGAATAAGGCATAGGAATTAATTTCATGAAATAAACACTGGCTGTGGCTATCTGATGCTAATGGGATAAAACGTTACACATCTAACAAGTTACACAACAATTCCAAAACATCTTTGTATTTCATGTAATCAGTGTTGTTTTTCCTTCAGGGAAAATCATGAATTTCAGTATGTAATACAGGTTAAAAGAAAACACCCACTAGATCAGGTGCATTGAAGAACCCAGAGACTCGCAAATACCGCCTCATCCTTCACCAAAGGTCTCTGGAGCATGTCCACTGAGCAGTATGAGCCCACTGACTTATTTCCAACGTGAATTAGGAGGACTAACCCTAATCTGATTGACAATTATTTTTACTTAACATCTGGGGTGAAAATAGACTCAGATATAAAGAAATGCAAAAGAGTATATTGATCCCTTAAGACGGCAATTTCTTTGAGAAAATAAATCATGTCTAGACAATGTCTAATAAAACTAGTCTTTTTGTGTCCTGCCATTTATGTAAGACAGTGATGCTGGGAAAGATTGAGGGCAGGAGGAGAAGGGGGTGACAGAGGATGAGATGGTTGAATGGCATCACTGACTCAATGGACATGAGTTTGAGCAAACTCTGGGAGACGGTGAAGGACTGGGAAGCCTGGCATGTTGCAGTTCATGGGGTGACAAAGAGTTGGACATTACTTAGGGACTAAACATATATACATGGTAACTCTTCTAAAAGAAATATAAATCCAGTGCTAGAACTTGAAGAAAAATGTTAATCTATATGTAAAAAATGTTAAAATGGGCATTTTGACCGACACGATAAGACAATAGATATCAGACACCAAAATGAGGTTCTCAATCAGGATGCAAAGATTCAAAGAAAAAATAATTATTGCTTCTCTGGAGCCACAAAGCCTCTTTTCTGAAATATTTCAGGAAGGATGTTGTGCCAGTCAGGGTTCTTCAGAGGAAACAAAACCAGCAGAATGTATTGGGGAGAGAGAGAGAAGGAGGGATGGAGAAAAGAATTTATTATACAGAATTGATTAACACAATTATGGGGCCTAAGAAGCTCCATCACCTACCATCTGCAAGCTGGAGGCCCAGGAAAGCCAGTGCTACACTTTCAGTTCAAGTCTGAAGACCTGAGAACCAGGTTAGCCAAAGTAGAGGCCTGATCCAAGTGCAGGAGAATACTGATATCTAACTGAAGTAGTCAATCAAAGTGAAACAGTACTCTCTTCCTCCACCTTTTCATTCTCTGGAGCTCTTTTTTTTGTTTTGTTTTCATTTATTTTTATTAGTTGGAGGCTAATTACTTTACAATATTGTAGTGGTTTTTTCCAACATCAACATGACCAGCCATGGATTTACATGTGTTCCCCATCCCAAACCGCCCCCCCACCTCCCTCCCCATCCCATCCCTCTGGGTCATCCCAGTGCACCAGCCCTGAGCACTTGTCTCATGCATCCAACCTGGGCTGGCGATCTGTTTCACCCTTGATAATATACATGTTTCAGTGCTATTCTTTCAGATCATCCCACCCTTGTCTTATCCCTTAGAGTCCAAAAGTCTGTTCTATACATCTGTGTCTCTTTTTCTGTCTTGCATATAGGGTTATCGTTACCATCTTTCTAAATTCCATATATATGCATTAGTATACTGTATTGGTGTTTATCTTTCTGGCTTACTTCACTCTGTATGATGGGCTCCAGTTTCATCCATCTCATTAGAACTGATTCAAATGTATTCTTTTTAATGGCTGAGTAATATTCCATTGTGTATATGTACCATAGCTTTCTTATCCATTCATCTGCTGATGGGCATCTAGGTTACTTCCATGTCCTGGCTATTATAAACAGTGCTGCGATGAACATTGGGGAGATGAACATCTAGATGAACATCTAGAGAACACTGTTCTCTAGAGCTCTTAAAGGATTGGATGATGCTTACCCAAACTGGGAAGGGTCATCTGCTTCACTGGCTCAGTCTGCCAATTCTAATGGTAATCTCACCCGGAAACACCTCACACACACACCAGGAGATGATGTTTGGTAAAATCTGTGGACAGCTTGATTCATTCAAGCTGATACATAAAATTAACTATCTCAGATATATATTTCATAATTTTTTTTTATTTTCAAAAGGTAATATACTGTATTTTATTATATAACACCCTTGGTGTATATTATATATATCAATATTTCTGCAGCAAAATGTATGCATATTCTCAAGTAGAATAAGATGATAAACAGCCTCATGTTAGTGTCAGAGGGGTATTATTGCCAAATAAATATGTAAGGCAGATGCACATCTACATCTATGTGTATGTTTGTATGTGCTGCGCTAAGTTGCTTCAGTCAGGTCCAGCTCTTTGCGACATTATGGACGGCAATCCACCAGGCTCTTCTGTCCCTGGGATTCCCTAGGCAAGAATACTGTAGTGGATTGCCATGCCCACCTCATTTATTAGAGAGAGAGAGATCATGGCATCTGGTCCCATCACTTCATGGCAAATAGATGGGGAAACAGTAGCAACAGTGTCAGACTTTATTTTTTGGGCTCCAAAATCACTGCAGATGGTGACTGCAGCCATGAAATGAAAAGACACTTACTCCTTGGAAGGAAAGTTATGACCAACCTAGACAGCATATTAAAAAGCAGAGACATTACTTTGCCAACAAAGGTCCGTCTAGTCAAGGCTATGGTTTTTCCAGTAGTCATGTATGAATGTGAGACTTGGACTATAAAGAAAGCTGAGCACTGAAGAATTGATGCTTTTGAACTGTGGTGTTGAAGAAGACTCTTGAGAGTCCTTTGGACTGCAAGGAGATCCAACCAGTCTGTCCGAGAGGAAATCAGTCCTGAATATGCATTGGAAGGATTGGTGTTGAAGCTGAAACTCCAGTACTTTAGCCATCTGATGCGAAAAGCTGACTCTTTTGAAAAGACCCTGATGCTGGGGGTGGATTGGGGGCAGGAGAAGGGGATGACAGAGGATGAGATGGTTGGATGGCATCACCGACTCGATGGACATGAGTTTGAGTAAACTCTGGGAGTTGGTGATGGACAGGGAGGCCTGGCGTGCTGTGATTCATGGGGTCACAAAGAGTCAGACATGACCGAGCTACTGAACTGAACTGAACTGAACTGATAGAGAGAGAGAGAGAGAGATGTTTGTTCATTCTTTACTTTTTTACAACTTCTTAAATTTCAGAATTATAGATAATTATAAACCAACAGTTAAAAGCCACATATATAATACTATATCTTTTTTCAACATAAGAAGAAAAAAAAAAACCAATTTGAAGATGGTTTCTTTGGCGAAGCAAGAGAAATGGGATAATACTTCCTAAATCAAAGTCTAATCAGAGAAGTTTCCACAACAATTCTGAGGAAATAAGTCTCTTTCCTTAGGAGGATATGATGGACTGGTGTGTAGCTCTTGCCTTGAGAACTCAGAAGGCAAGAGCTAAATCATCTAGGAGGAGAGGTGGTTGCATAGAATTCAGCCTGCACCCCCAAAATGTGTCAGGACAAAGTATGCACAAGAACATGAGATATTTCTAGGCCTAAACAGCAAAATCACCTAGAAGTGTGTGTCAGTGATCTTTTGCTAACAACCCCATACTGTTGCTTAAAATAACATCTTCATTTATTGAATCTCCCCATCCAGGCTGGCACATAACATCAAGCAGGGTTCCATGTGCTATGAAATAGGTTTCTGCTGGTTATCCATTTTAAATATAGCAGTATGTATGTGACATATATATGTATGGCTGAATCCCTTCATTGTTCACCTGACACTATCACATGATTAATCAGCTATATCCCAACACAAAATGTTTTTGGTGTTACAAGAAATAAATAAATAAGAATTATTTTTTTTAAGTCTTATATCCTCAGCTTTGTGGACTGACTGGAAAGTCAGCTGCCTTGGATGGGGCAGGAGAGTGGAAGGGTGGCCTCACTTACATCTAAGGAGCCTCAACTGAAGTGACAGAAATGTTAGAATGGCTGACCTGGTCTTCATCTCTCCAAGGTGTATTTCATCTCAGGCTTCCTCACATGATGACAGAAGTACTTCAAGAGAATGAAGCCAAAGCTTAGATGTCACATAATGTCACTTCCGGAACATTCCATTCTATCAAAGCAAACTGCAAGGCCAAACCAGATTCATAGAATAGGGAGGTGGATTTTGCTTCGTGGTAAGAGGAACTTGAAGAATTTAAGGTTGTATTTTGTATACCACAAGGGGCAAAAGGACTTCTGCTGAGAGAACATGCAAGCAAATCACAAAATTCCCAAAGGCCAAAAAAAAGCATAAGTGATAAGTCCAAGGAGAGTTCATCCACCTTAATCAGAAAACTGGATATTGAGTGACCCCCAAAATGGCAGTCTTCCAAGAGCCAATCAATGTAAACACCAAGAGAAGCAACAACCAAAGCCAGAATCCAAAAACACCCCTGCTTCTCTTCCCCACCCTTTCTTCCCCTGCCTCAACAGGGTTGAGAAAGTCAGTAAAACAAGAAAGTAAGGGTGAAACAAAGGCTTACCTGCAAAAGACCCCAACTTGGGAGAAATTTAACTTTAACTCAGTTTCAAAGTTTGATTATAACATGGCACCAGCTAGACAGCATATTAAAAAGCAAAGACATCACTTTGTCAACAAAGGTTCAGATCAGTTCCTCTGATGGACAGTCATGTCCATCTCTTTGCAGCCCCATGCACTGCAGCATGAGGCCTCCCTGTCCGTCACCAACTCCTGGATTTCAAACTCATGCCCATTGAATCAGTGATGCCATCCAACCATCTCGTCCTCTGTCGTCCCCTTCTTCTTCCACCTTCAATCTTTCCCAGCATCAGGGTCTTTTCAAAAGAGTCAGCTTTTCGCATCAGATGGCTAAAGTACTGGAGTTTCAGCTTCAACACCAATCCTTCCAATGCATATTCAGGACTGATTTCCTCTCGGACAGACTGGTTGGATCTCCTTGCAGTCCAAAGGACTCTCAAGAGTCTTCTTCAACACCACAGTTCAAAAGCATCAATTCTTCAGTGCTCAGCTTTCTTTATAGTCCAAGTCTCACATTCATACATGACTACTGGAAAAACCATAGCCTTGACTAGACGAACCTTTGTTGGCAAAGTAATGTCTCTGCTTTTTAATATGCTGTCTAGGTTGCCAACAAAGTTCTGTCTAGTCAAACACAGGTTCATTTTGTCTAAGTTATGGTTTTTCCAGTAGTCATATACAGATGTAACAGTTGGACCATAAAGAAGGCTGAGCACCAAAGAATTGATGCTTTCAAATTGTGGTGCTGGAGAAGACTCTTGAGAGTCCCTTGGACATCAAGGAGATCAAATCAGTCAATTCTAAAGGAAATCAACCCTGAATATTCATTGGAATGATTGATGCTGAAGCTCCAATACTTTGGCCACCTTGCAAAGAGCTGACTCATTGGAAAAGACCCTGATACTGAGAAAGATTGAAGACAAAAGAAGAGGGAGGCAGAAGATTAGATGGTTAGATAGCATCACAAAAGAGATAGTGAAGGACAGGGGAGCCTGGTGTGCTGCAGTCCATGGCATCACAAAGCTTTATCTTTGTCCTCTCCCAGAGTTTCAAGTCTCAAGATTCTTGCTCAGATCTTCCCTGACTTAACTCTATAAACACTATGACTTCTTTTTCTCCTGACTATCCTGTTCATAAAACTAGTATCACCTTTTTCTTCCAGGGATGGTTACTTTCCAAGCAACCATCCACAGCCACACACATCTGATTTATAAAACAGAGATTCTACAAGGGTTTAATTGGAAGGAAAATATATCCTGCTTCAAATTTTGAAACCAAGCTCTATAAGTATTGAAAGAAATTCATTGAATACATTAAGAAGGTTATTCTAATGGCCATGTGCAGGATAACTTCAATCAGAATGTTTTAAAAGATAACAGAATTCAAAGTGACCTAGAGAGAATAGGGATGATATTCAGTTACAGACAAATTATAGAAAATTATAATTAACTTAAGCATGGAGAACCATGCTCTGCAGATAAAAAGTGATAAATGACTAGTCAGAGCTAAGGAGAAAAGAGTCTACTTTTAGAACACTGTAATACTCATGAGTAAATATGATTTGAAGAAGGTATATTTGTATTAATCAAAGTTTAAGAAATTCAGGCTTTCTCAAATCTCAATATATTGTGACAGATTAGAAAAAGATGGTAAGGCTGCAATTTGAAGATGCTATCTTTATTAAGATATTGTCTTAAATAATTGTCAAAATACTCCAGATGGGCAAAAGCAAGATCCTAATGTGTCAAATTATCAAAATTGGCCATTTACACTGATAAAATTGTCAAGCTCTTCATTTAACTTAAATTGGCTATAATACACATTCAGAATTGTTTATATTTATAGAATAATACTGTATACTGTACAAACTCTTCAACATTCAATTCCCTTAGAAAGTATTAATAGAGCATCAACTATATAATACACTCTTTATTGGGCACTAAGAGATATTAGTTACAAAACAGAAATGGACCATGACTTGATATTTTGTAGTCTGGGATTCTGACAAATAAACAGAAAATTATGAAGCTCCAGGACATGTACTGTGATAGAGGAAGTACAAGTTGCAATGGGAGCACATAGCAGAGAATTGAATCCATATTTGAGAGAAGAGTGGGAGTCAGGGACACTTCCTGGGGAAATTTATATTTAAATAAAAACTCTAAGACTCAACATGTAAAAATAATGATACAAGTGAAAAACAAACAATAATTTACATCAGATGGGATGAAGATACATCTTAAGAATTGAATCAGTGTGAAGAGAACAGGGAAACGTGACAAGAGAAAATGCTAGAAAAGACAGAGCTGCATCGTGAAGTTGGGCTAATCAGTCACTGGGGATGTTAGGCAATGGTGTGACATCATTTGATGGGAAGTTTTGAAAGATCACTCCAGTTTCAAGTTTGAGGATAGAATGCAGAAAGCCAAGAGAGGAAACTAGGGTCATGAGAGGAGGTTGTGACAAAAATCAAGGTAGAAGATGGTAATGATCTGGGCTAGACTGGTGATAGCCGGGAAAAGAAATGGAGTGATTCAAAGATAGGGATTCTAGAAGCAAACAGTGTACATCTGCACTCTACTCTCTCCCAGATAAAATGAGGCTGTAGATGTAAAGCATTAACAGTGCTCTGGTGTATATATTGCTTGCTTTATAATCATGACTTCAGCGTCATGCGAGATGATGAAGGACAATAGAGAACAGATTGGGGATCTGCTGTAATACCGAAAAAGCTAATAGCATATCTGAAAGTTTTAAGCCTCAAAGTTCACAGCAGTATACTGCATTTTTCCAGATGATGTATTTTTTAAAATTCATAAATAGTTCAGTCTTCTAACTTAATGCCTGAACATAGGAAAATGGAGCAAGAATGTAGAGTTTCTCTTCTTGCTCAATGGTTCTTATTTTTCAATCAGGTGAAAACAGTAAATGACTACTGAGGGATATTGTTCTCACCCCATTTACTTCCTCCAACTTCAAGATCTCTTGAATCCTCTCTAAACCCTTTCCTAGCATTTTCCCCTTTGTGGTGTTTCCCAGGCCTTAGTTATCCTTTGATCAAAGGTAATTTTTACTCCCCTTTGTTCCCAAGTAGGAACCTGACTGTTGCTACTTGGGAAAGAACAGTCCAATGAGGTTGAAATGAGCAAAGACAAAGAATTAGTAATACCACCATGCCCCACATTTAAGCCATGTCCTCCAATCCATGTCTGAATTTTGGATGTATATCTCTCAGTCAATTTACAGTAGGGAAGGAAAGAGGCTATTATTGGTCTGCCAAAACCAAACAATATACACCAAGCAAAATATTGGAAGAATATTACATGTTTTAAGGATGTTTCAAAATTATAATTAAACATTTTAAAATTATATAAATAATATCAAGTAGGTGGTTTATAAAATGTATTTGTTCAACAACCATTCGCTGAGTTCCCACCACATGTGAAGCATCAAGGATAAAAGGATGAGAAAAACAGACACGATCCCCATTCTTTACTGGGAAAGACCAACATTAATCAAATAACCAAAAATAAATGTGAAACTGTAATGGAGACACTCATTAAAAAGGAGTGTTATATTGTATTTTGAAAGCACATAAGAGGGAGACCTGAGCTAGTCAGAAAGATCAGGTTAGGCCTCCCTTTGCTGTTCAGTGGCTAAGTCATGTTTGATTCTTTGTGACCTCATGGACTGCAGCCAACCTTCCCTGTCCATCACCATCTCCAGAGTTTGCTCAAATTCATGTCCATTGAGTCAGTGATGTTATCTAACTATCTCATCTTCTGTCACACCCTTCTCCTCTTGCCCTCAATCTTTCCCAGTATCAGGGTCTTTTCCCATGAGTCTGCTCTTTGCATCACACCTTCCTAAAGAAACAGAAATGTAGTTCAAACCTGAAGGAAAATCTTCCCACTTGAGGGGACTAGCATACGGTCAGTGCCCAGAGTGTAGACTCCATTTATATTATTTCAAAGCTCTGATTTCTTCCCTTCCATATGAATTCATCGAAAATGAAAACAAAAGCAGAGATATATGTATACAGTACACATAGGACTTAAGAAGTTCCTTTCCAAAGGAGCTAGCAGGGCAGAACATCTAATCCTGAAGCTAGCTAAGAAAAAGTCTTACTCAAAATATCACCATCAAAGGACCAAAAACTCAAATGTCAGTATGGGTCATCGGCCTGGAATTACAGGCGTTAAGAGTAGGAGTATTAGGAAAGCAGTATACTGTAGCTACCAACAGGAATAAATAAAACATTGAAAGATAAATTGTTTGATTAATTTCAGCCTTTCTGAAATATATGTGGTTTCTGAATTTCAGCTATACCTTATTTTGGGGCTCAGCCTTAAAGAATGCTTACATTAACTTCTGCAAGCTTATTCTGACATATAAGTACTAAACCATGGTTATTTTCCAGGATGAAACAGCTTTTGCATCTGCATGTGCAGCTGTATCCAGCAAATCACTGAACCCTAAAGCAAACTGGAAAAAAGAAAACAACCCATGACCTCTGCAGAACAGAACCAGAATCTTTTCCCAACAAACTCACGCTTACAAAAAACAACTTCTAAAATAAGTGTGATATATGCTAGGGACATGCCATGGTTCAATTATGGTATTTATTTGTTCCTTTAAGATATTGTTAATTTCCCTTCTTCTGAGGTCCCAATGTAGTTGTAGACTGCAAGATTATTTTGATTATGTAATAATTTGTAAATGCAATAAAATGCTATTCTGAAAGTACTGTGCACCCTGCCTGTTACTGCTCCCCAAAGGACTTAAATAAACTTTATCAGTGAACACTTCTTCCAATTGCTATTTACCAAATGTGAAAGTTGAGCTAAAAAAGAAACTTTAATAAAGCCAAATTTAAAACTACCATGCTTCATTCTATGCAAGCATGACATTTAAATTAATAGCATCCATCTCCATCCCTTAGGACATATAACTTTTTAAACTACTAATGGTGTATATTTATTTTTTTTTTTTGCCTTTCTTCCTCTGATCCAGACACAGTTATTGGAAATTTTGAGATAGTGTCATTATAGCTGTTCTACTTCATCACCACCATGTTGAAGTGAAAAATTAACATGGATTTAAGCAAACCCATTATATCATTAAGGAGCTATCAAGAAAATAAATAGGTGATGTGTTATCTTTACTCCATGAACAAATAATGCTCACACAGGGCCCTTCACACTTTTTTAAACCAATTCTGATCATGAAAAGGGAAACATGTAAAATCTGTTTAACCTGTGCCAAAAAGTATCTCAGCTTCTGGGACATTTGGTAAGCTTTATAGCAAGAGAAATATTGCATATAAAGGATATCACACCCTGTGTTTTAGCTCCTTATGCCTAAATCCTTTGTCAATTATAAGCCATATAACTTCAGGCAGACAAAAGAAAAATAATCCGTATCACGTTGAATGCCAGGCGGTGGTGTTTATGAGTACCTCCTGCTGTGTTAAATGACTCAAACACCTGTCAGGCGTGCTACATTATAGCCATAGGAAAACCTCAGTACAGGTTGTGTGCCAGGCAAAATACTTTGTCTAAGACCTTGTCAATCAGGCTGATGGATGAGTTCAATATTCTAATGAGTTAGACTCTAAACATGTTTCTACCTTGCCAGATCTCTGGATCACATCAGGAGGCACAAAGCTCAGGCAATTGGAAGGAATAAGATCATTTTTAAAGGACAGTTCTTCTCCTGACTCATACAAATGTGTGGGTTTTAAGCTATCCTGGTGAGATGGTCTCCTACCCCTTTGTAATCCTTTTTTACATGCTTCATTTAACAGACTAATTTCCATTTACTCAAAACAAATTAATTCCAAACAATTTGCAAAGGCTACCATACTTTTGAAGAGCATTAGTTACTGTTAGCTTTACATTTTGCATAGTCAGTGCCTACAATCAGTGGGTTTGCAGACATATTATTTAGTGAGTTATACTTGAGGGTGTGCTAACAGTAACCAAATCACATGAAATTATTTTGGTGGGATGGTATATATGTGTTTCATTTAGATAACTTGTAAGGAACAAATCCAACCACTTTTCTCATGACCTTTCCTATTCTAATATTGTTGTTCAGTTGCTAACTTGCACCCAATTCTATTCTAATATAAAAACTGTTTCTTTAATTGATTTTGGAGAGAACATTATAGTAAACATCTCTTATGATATAACAACTATTTGCTTTAAAATTGCATAATACTTGTATTAGACTCATAAAGCTATGCCCTGTCCTGAATAAAAATTTTGTAAAGGAATTTCATATTTTGTAAAATTGACATTCAAAGTTTACTATTTTTAAACCGTACGTAACATCTGATATGAATCCTAGTCAATTCTATTCCAAAAAGACAAGAACACATATTTAAAAGAGATATAGTAAAGTGAACAATGATAATAAAAATTATAAGCCATCAGCAATTAAAATTCAATCTCTTCTCTATTCAAAATGCTATACAACTAAACATTTGGAAGGACTCAATGAGGATATAATTTCTTTCCAAGAATACAATGATCATTTCAGTTAATACCCTCAAAAATTATATAACCCATATATTTAACCTTTACAATTAAGCTAACATAGTTCTGAGGCCAATGATTTAACAGTACATTAAAAATAAAAATTTTAATAGTACTTATGGGTAGTCAATATCAGATTATTCATTAATCACAAAAGGGGATTTCTCCAAGTCATTATTTACCCATGCATTCATACATTCATGTTATCACAAACACTGTAGAAAGAATACTGAATAAAAGATACATAATTCCTCCTGTATGTCATCTTAAAAATTCTAAATCTTTAGCCCAATTTTACGATGCTGCTGACTGAGTCGATTCATGGATCAAATTTAGTGTACATATCAATATATATCAGCAAACAATATTTGACAAGACTTAATTTTTAGTTTTCAAATCTCTCTGTTAAAATTCTATATATTCATTGTAGGATATTTAGGAAAAAAATGGAAAGATAAAAGAATTAAAGTCATCCATAATCCTACCACCCACATTTACTGAAAATGAAATCCCTCTACTACACTGGAGAATCTTAGTCGGTTGACATATGTATACAGTCCATATATGATCCTTGTATTCTGCACCAGTCATGGAAATATAAACAAAATTCCAGTTGTATTAATATGAATAAAAGACTTGATTAGGCAATTTGGAAAAGAGGCTAACCAAATGCCCAACATGTGAAAAAGTGGCCAACTTCACGAGTCAGGAGGCAAAGTTAAAGCAATTTAACATTCCCCAGAGTGGCTTAACGGAAGGGAGAGAAAATTCCAAGTGCAGTAAGAATTTAAAGAAACTGAAACTAGCTTATATTGCTAATAGGAGTGTCTATCAGTATAAGGACTCTGAAAATTCTTAGGCAGGGTTTCCTGAAGTCCCAGGATTCAGCAGATTATCTCATAGACATAAATATGATCCCAGTCACTCAGTCGTGTCTGACTCTTTGCCTTTCCATGGACTGTAGCCTGCCAGGGTCCTCTGCCCATGGAATTTTCCAGGCAAGAATACTGGAGTGGGGTTGCCATTTCCTATTCCAGAGGATCTTCCCAATCCAGGAATCAAGCCCATGTCTCTTGTGTCTCCTGCATTGGCAGGTGAATTCCAGGGCTTCCCTGGTGGCTCAGATGGTAAACAATCCACCTGCAATGTGGGAGACCTGGGTTTGATCCCTGGATTGGAAAGATCTGCTGGACAAGGGAACAGCTACCCACTCTGGTATTCCATGGACCAGAATGGAGAATTCTGGAGAATTCCATGGACACACGAGCCTGGCAGCCAGGATAGATAGAATCCATGGGGTCAGGAGTTAGACACGACCAAGCAACTTTCACTTTTAGTGCCACCTATGCTCAAGAAATAATATATATATGTTCACCAAGACTCATGCACAAGAATATATACAGCAGCTCTATTCATAACAGACTCGAACTGGAAACACCCCAAATATCCAGTAAAACCTATCCAATAGAATAGATTTTAAAAATATCAGTATATTTAGTACTGATAAATTATATTCTCTTCAGCAAAAATAATGAACAAACTATACCCAAAACAGCATGAAATTATTTCAAACATACTGCTGAGTGAAAGAAGATAGATACAAAAGTTTAAAAGAGACAAAAGTACTGCAAAAAAGGAATGATATTCTACCCAATGCTTCTCCTTTATCTTCCTTATGGAACAAAAACTTTAAAATGCTAGGTAAAGGGCAGCAACATCTCTTGTCCTTTACAACATTTAGTGAAGATGCACTCTATAAAGTACTCCTGTATCTGCACTATTTATAATAGCCAGGACATGGAAGCAATCTAGATGCCCATCAGCAGACGAATGGATAAGAAAGCTGTAGTACATATACACCATGGAATATTACTCAGCCATTAAAAAGAGTACATTTGAATCAGTTCTAATGAGATGGATGAAACTGAAGCCCATTATACAGAGTGAAGTAAGCCAGAAAGATAAAGACCAATACAGTATACTAACACATATATATGGAATTTAGAAAGATGGTAACAATAATCCTATATGCAAAACAGAAAAAGAGACACAGATGTACAGAACAGACTTTTGGACTCTGTGGGAGAAGGCGAGGGTGGAATGTTCTGAGAGAATAGCACTGAAACAATATACTATCAAAGGTGAAACAGATCACCAGCCCAGGTTGGATGCATGAGACAAGTGCTCAGGGCTGGTGCACTGGGAAGACCCAGAGGGATGGGGTGGAGAGGGAGGTGGGAGGGGGGATCGGGATGGGGAACACATGCAAATCCATGGCTGATTCATGTCAATGTATGGCAAAAACCACTACAATATTGTAAAGTAATTAGCCTCCGACTAATAAAAATAAATGAAAAAAATAAAAATAAATAAAGTACTGCTGTATCTAAAGGTAGGAAAGGGGGCAATCCCTCTGCCCCTGAGGGAGAAGAAAAATAAATTCTGGTCTGGAAACTGCAACTAGAGGAAAGAAGGGTGGATCAGTGAGAAGACCCTTTTGCCCCCAAGCAGAGTTGAGGACACAGTTCCTAAGGAAGATTGACATTGAACCAAAACAATGGAGAATGCCTTTGTCTTCCTGCCCCCACCACCAGACTAGCAACCATCAAGGAACAGCAGTCTTCTGTCTAGAAAAAGGGCAAAAGGGTAAAGAAAGTCCCTGTCAGAGGTACAAATTCAAACAGAAGACCTGAAGCTGAGAAAAAAAACAAATATTGAGAAAAACCCTGTGGCAAGACAAGCCCCACCTTAAACACAAGAAAATGAGACAGGACTTTAAAGTCCCTGGTGTACAGAGGCTAACCATAGCAACAAAATAAACCAAACCCACCACAATTCTGGAGAAGGACATGGCAACCCACACCAGTACTCTTATCTGGAAAATTCCATGGATGAAGGAGCCTGGTAGGCTACAGTCCATGGGGTCGCAAGAGTCGGACACGACTGAGTGACTTCACTTTCTTTCTATAGTTCCTTTTGGAGAAGGAAACGGCAACACTCCAGTGTTCTTGCCTGGAGAATCCTATGGACGGAGGGGCCTGGTGGGCTACAGTCTATGGGGTTGCAAAGAGTCAGACACGGCTAAGCAACTAACACACACAACACACACACCATAATTCCTGACTAATTGACTCAACCCTTAGTCCCAGAGGCCTAGACAAAAAAAAAAAAAAACACGCTCATCTTTACATAGGTGGGGAATTCTGTGATGGGCTTCCTTTAGCGGGACTACTTGGGAATGGAGAGGGGACCTAGTGGAGGAAGGCGTAATGCGATCGACTTGGTTCCTGAACCCCGGTCTCTCAAGCAGAGCACAAAGGACCAGCACAGGTGACCCAGGTCAAGGAAGACAAGGTGATGGTGTTGACAGACGGGTCCCTGAAGCTGGCGACCCCAGAGGGGGCCCTGGTCCAGAGGCTTCGAACTCCAGAGATCCCCATGACTGAAGCAGTGGAGGGCGTGGCTATCTATGGTCGAGGGTCGGCTCCAGGCCTTCTGGAAGCATGGAGTGCAGGCGTGGGCTCTAGGCTCAGACCAACTGCTGCAGGAACTCAGAGACCCCACCCTCATCTTCCGTCTGCTTGGCTCCCTCAGGCTTGTGGTGGTAGAGACACACCCAGCAGATGACCCCACTACCCCCAGCAACCTCTACATCCAGGAATGAGTCCCCGAGGGGGTGTTAGGTACCAGTCTCTACACCTCCCTCCCCAGCGGACACACACTCCCGATCCTGGCATGCCCCGGTCTCCAAGAAACATGACTTCAGTTTCAGAAATCTTTTTTTTTTTTTTTTAAAGCATAAAAATCTATTCACTTCCATCTATATTTTCTTACACAGGATGTCAGTTTTCAACAAAAAATTAAAGGTATAAGAAGAAACAAAAAAGTCGTTTTCAAGAGACAAAACAATCAACAAAACAAGACTTCCTAAATATGAGAAGTATAACAGAAAATTTTAAATAACTATGATTAGCATGTAAAAGCTTCAATACAAAAGGTAGAGGGCATTCATTATCTGATAAGATAGTTCAGCAGAAAAAGGAAAGTAAAAGAAATTTAAATGGACACGCTTGAAATGAAATAATGGAAACAAATGAAGAGTGCCTTTGATAAATTCATGAGTAGATTTGATACAACAAAGAAAAGAATCAGTGAACTTGAAAACAAATTAATAGAAATAATCCAGACTGAACCACAAGCAGGAGATAACAATAATTACAGAGGAGTACAAACCAGAGCTATGAGAAAATATTAATAGCCTAGCATCTATGTTATTAAAATCTTAAAAGAAGATAGAAATAAAGCTAGGAAAAGTAAATATTCAAAGAGATAATGGCTGACAGTTTTCCAAAACATAGACCTGAGAATCTCAATGAATATTAGGCAGGATAAATAGAAAATATATGCTCACTTAGACTTTTCATATTCAAACTACACAGATGAGAAGTAAAACAGAATACCTTGAGAAAAGCCAAATTAAAGGCACACACACAAAAATCATATGATCTCTCTTATAGGTAAAATATTAAAATGATAAAATTAACTTATTTTTAAAATAGAATCAGACTCACAGATTTAGAGAACAAACATGCTTACCAGGGGGGTAACAGTGGAAAGGAGGGATAGATTGGGAGTCTGAGATTGACATGTACAGACTACTATATTTAAAATAGATAACCAACAAGGACCTACCGCATAACATAAATTACTGTGCTCAATACTTTGCAATAACCTAAATGGGAAAAGAATTCAAGAAAGAATAGATACATGTATATGTACAACTGAATCACTTTGCTATTCACCTGAAACTAACACACTGTTAATCAACTATACTCCAATATAAAATAAAACAATTTTAAATAAAATAAAGGCATATAACAGAGGAATAAAGATGAGAATTACAGTAAACTTCTCATCATAAATAATGCAAGCCAGAAAACAATACAGTAATGTCTTTAATGTGATGAAACAAAAAAAACCCTGTTAACTAAGAATCCTATCCGCTAAAAATATTTTTTTCAAAAATAAGAGGGAAATAAGACATGATCAGAGAAAGAAAGCTTTAGAGAATTCACTGCTAGCTGATTTGTACTGTAACAAAAGTTAAAGGAAATGTTCCAGGCAGAAGAAATATGATACTAGAGAAAAGCTTGTATCCACATCAAGAAACAAAGAACACTGGAAATGTCATAAATGAAGATAAAAATAAAATTCTTTTTTTTCTTATTTTCAATTGTTCTAAAAGATAAATTGCTAACCAAACAAAAATAAGGACAGTGTACTATACAAGCATATGTACAAGATTCTATAGTAAGAGCACAAAGGACCAAAGGAAGAAATTCAGAATATCCCCTTTTAGGGTCTGTATACTACATGTGAAGTAGTTTAATAGTAATTGAAGATAAATTCAGATTAATTATATATTATTATATATAATAATATATAGTTATATATTATTATTAATAATATATAGTTATATATTATTATATATTATTATATTAGATATTAGGTATATTATATTAGATATTATATATATATAGTAAATTCCAAAGCAACTTCTGGGAAAAAAATGTAAAAAATGTTTAAAAAAATTTAATAAATTGACAATAACAATAAAATGGAATCATAAAAATACTCAGTCCAAAAGAAGTCAGAGAAAAAGAGGGGAAAAGGAATCAGTATCCAATTAAGCCAACAGAAACTGTTAAAAGGATGGTAGATTTTCACCCATTAAAGTACATTAAAGTAAAAGTATAGGTAAAGCTATCTCTAGCAAACACTAATCAGAATAAAAGAGTGGTTATATTTATATATCATAAAAGCAAATATCCAAAATGAAGTAATAATTCTACATATTTATGGACCTAACAAAATAGCTTCACAATATGCTGCTGCTGCTGCTAAGTCACTTCAGTCGTGTCTGACTCTGTGCAACCTCATCCCTGGGATTCTCCAGGCAAGAACACTGGAGTAGGTTGCCATTTCCTTCTCCAATGCATAAAAGTGAAAAGTGAAAGTGAAGTCACTCAGTCATGTCCGACTCTTCGCCACCCCATGGACTGCAGCCTACCAGGCTCCTCCGTCCATGGGATTTTCCAGGCAAGAGTACTGGAGTGGGGTGCCATTGCCTTCTCTGTCACAATATGAGGTACAACTAATAAAACCGAAGAAGAGAATCCACAATTATAATTGGAGACTTCACAACTCCTCTCTCAGTAATTAATAGAACAAATGGAAATTCAGTAACTACATAACATTAAAATGTGGGAGATTCAGGAAGCTAAAGCAATGCTTGCAGTGAAATTCATACATTAAATGCATATATTAGGTGAGAGAAAATATCTTAAGTCAACTTCCTAAAATCTGTACTTTAAGAAATTTGAAAATAAAAGAAAATTAAATCCCAAGCAAGTAGAAGGAAGAAAATAAAAATAAAAGCAGAAATCAATGAAATTGAGAACAACAAAAAAAATTGAGGAAATAAAACCAAGTGCATGTTCCTTGGGGGAAAAAAGTCAATAAAACTGATAAACCTCTAGTCAGGCGAACCAAGAAAAAGGAGAAAATAAGCAAATTACAAATGTCAGAAATCAAAAAGACCATATCGTGATATGTTAACAAGAAAATACTATGAACAGCTCTATACCCATAAATTCAACTACTTAAATAGCAAAATTCATTGAAAGATTCAAACTCCCAATGCTCACTGAAGAAGAAATAAACTCAATGTTTCTAGATTTGTTAAAGAAATTAAATTTATACCTAAAAACTCTCCAACAAAGCAATCTGCAGACCCATGTGGTTTCACTGGTAAATATTTATCAACAAATTAATATATAACTTTATGTGTGTTTCTGTTTTAAGACACCTTACTTAGTATGTTGTTGATCCATTAACACTGACTTCACAGTGAACAGCATGGTAGCTCATGCCTGAAACAAAAATTATCTCACACGTGTATTTTTTTCTTTACTGCATAACACTTAGGAACACTAGATAGCACTTGAGCAGTATGCTTGGGAGCCATTTTAGTAAGTAAAATTATCAATAAAGAGCTCAAAAAAGTGAAAAATGTGGCAATAAAGAGACCATGAAAATGATGCTTACTTACAGTATGACAGTTGAAAAAATGGTAAAGCATCACTTTTTTGGGACCATAGCTGGGACCGTGCACACTGCTGCTGCTGCTAAGTCGCTTCAGCCGTGTCCGACTCTGTGCGACCCCATAGACCGCAGCCCACCGGGCTCCCCCGTCCCTGGGATTCTCCAGGCAAGAACACTGGAGTGGGTTGCCATTTCCTTCTCCAATGCATGAAAGTGAAAAGGGAAAGTGAAGTCGCTCAGTCATATCTGACTCTTCCCGACCCCATGGACTGCAGCCCACCAGGCTCCTCTGCCCGTGGGCTTTTCCAGGCAAGAGCACTGGAGTGGGGTGCCATTGCCTTCTCCATGCACACTGCTACTGCTGCTGCTGCTAAGTCCCTTCAGTCGTGTCCGACTCTGTGCGACCCCACAGACGGCAGCCCACCAGGCTCCCATGCACACTAGGGGATTCAAATGTTTTGCTGCTTTGTGCACATCTGCAAATGCTGCAGAATCACCACAAATGTTGATGTGGGGAATTAGAGAAACATTTTAAGAAGTAAGTAAATTCAGAAATACAGAATCTATGAATAATGAAGATTGACTGTAATTCACCATATCAACAGAATATGAAGAAAAAACCAATAGTTATCTCAATAGACACAGAAAAGCTCTTTGACAAACTCTACATCCCTTCATGATAAAGCTTTGAACAAACTGGTGATAGTAGGGATCATCATCAAGTTTTAAAGGGCACCTACAAAAAAATAAATAAATAAATAAAACACCTACAGCTAAAATTATACTGAATAGTAAAAGACAAATGCTTCCTTTCTTTATGATTGGGAACAAGGCGGGGATTTTTGCTCTCACCAGTCCTAGCCGACATCTCATTGGTTGTCCTATCAGAGTATTGATAAGACAAAAAGAAAAAGAAACAGATTAGAAAGAAAGCAAATTGTCCCCATTCTCTGAAAACAAGATTGTCTACATGGAAAATTCCAAAAGAATCTTAAAAAAAAAAAAAAAAAAAAGCTAGCACTAAAAAACAGGCTTACAAAGACTGCAAAAAAACAAAGACAGTATGAAAATATCAACATTATTCTATATAGCAGCAATGAATTACTGGAAACTGAAATAAAAATTATAATTTACAATGACACCAAATGTCTTATACCACAGGTAAAAATCTTACAAAATGCATGCAGTTTTTATGTATAAGATTATAAAACACTAAAGAAATTAAATAAGACCTAAATTAATGGTGCAATATATACCATACTCCTGGATTGAAAAACTCAATACTGTTAACATGTCCATTCTTTCCAAACTCTCGTACAATGTAATTCCAATCAAAACTGCAACAGTTCTTTTATGCATTTTTTTTTTAAGAACTTGACAAGTTTTTCAAAATCTGTATGTCCAGGCAAAGGAACTAGACTAGTCAAAACAATTCTGAAAAAGAATAATTTGAATGACTTACACAACCTGACTTCCATACTTATCATAAGGTAGACATGTAGTATGTGGTTTTCAAAAAAAAATTAGCCTATATGATTATATATCAAGGGAGTGCAATAAAAAGTCCAGTAATAGATCTACACATAGTTCAGTTCAGTCGCTCAGTCATGTCCAACTCTTTGTGACCTCATGAACTGCAGCACGCCAGGCCTCCCTGTCCATCACCAACTCCCAGAGTTTACTCAAACTCATGTTCATTGAGTCGGTGATGCCATCCATCTCATGCCATCTCATCCTCTGTCGTCCCCTTCTCCTCCTGCCTTCAATCTTTCCCAGTATCAGGGTCTTTTCCAATGAGTCAGCTCTTTGCATCCGGTGGCCAAAGTATTGGAGTTTCAGCTTTAGCATCAGTCCTTCCAATGAACACCCAGTAAGACTGATCTCCTTTAGGATGGACTGGATGGATCTCCTTGCAGTCCAAGGGACTCTCAAGAGTCTTCTCCAACACCACAGTTCAAAAGCATCAATTCTTCTCTGCTCAGTTTTCTTTACGGTCTAACTTTCACATCCACACAGGACTACTAGAAAAACAACAGCTTGGACTAGACAGACCTTTGGTGGCAAAGTAATGTCTCTGCTTTTTAATATGCTGTCTGGGTTGGTAATAACTTTTCTTCCAAGGAGCAAGCATCTCTTAATTCCATGGCTACAGTCACCATCTGCAATGATTTCAAGCCCCCAAAATTAAGTCTGTCACTGTTTCCACTGTTTCCCCACCTATTTGCCATGAAGTGATGGGACCAGATGACATGATCTTCATTTTCTGAATGTTGAGTTTTAAGCCAACTTTTTCACTCTCCTCTTTCACTTTCACTAAGAGGCTCTTTAATTCTTCACTTTCTGCCATAAGGGTGATGTCATCTGCATATCTGAGGTTATTGATATTTCTCTCGGCAATCTTGATTCCAGCTGGTGCTTCCACCAGCTCAGCATTTCTCATGATGTACTCTGCATAGAAGGTAAATAAGCAGGGTGACAATATACAGCCTTGACATACTCCTTTCCCAATTTGGAACCAGTCCATTGTTCCATGTCCAGTTCTAACTGTTGCTTCCTGACCTGCCTACAGATTTCTCAGGAGGCAGGTCAGGTGGTCTGGTATTCCCATCTCTTCCAGAATTTCCCACAGTTTATTATGATCCACACAGTTGAAGGCTTTAGCATAGTCAATAAAGCAGAAGTAGATGTTTTTCTGGAACTCTCTCGCTTCTCAATGATCCAATGGATGCTGTCAGGAAACTCCCAGGGCCCGCTCAGGACACCGGAGGAGCTACTGCAGATCCAGGTAGGTGCTGGAGTGGTGGCTGTGTGGAGCTGGAGCGACTTTGAGGAGACACCCCATGTCCAAGGCAAAGGAGAAGCCCCAGCAAGATGGAAGGAGTGGTGAGATGGCATTCAGAGATGTGATCCCATACCCACCAGAGATGCTCAGAGGGCTCAAAGAAACCTTGTGCACACCAGGACCCAGAGACCCCACAGAGGCTGAGACAGAACTGTGTGAGCGTCTCCTATGGAGGGACGGGTCAGCAGTGGATGCCTCAGGGGCGGGGGCTCTGGGTGCAGCAGACCTGGGTATGGCATAGGCCCTCTTGGAGGAGATCGCCATCAACCCTACCATAGAGGCGCCAGAACTCACGCAAGACTGGGGAACAGACTCTTGGAGGGTACAAGAAGAAGGTTGTGCACCAGGACCCAGGAGAAAGGAGCAGTGACCCCACAAGAGACTGACTCAGACTTGCCCATGAGTGTCCAGGTGTCTCCTGCAGAGGTGTGGGTCGGCGGTGGCCTGCTGCAGGGTTGGGGGCAATGAGTGTAGCAGTGCATGCCTGGGACCTTTTGAAGGAGGTTTCCATTATCTTCATTACTTCCACCATAGTTTGGCCCCAGGTAAATAACAGGGTATTGTTTTTGCTTTGGCTCCATCCCTTCATTCTTTCTGGAGTTATTTCTCCACTGATCTCCAGTAGCATATTGGGCACCTACTGACCTGGGGAGTTCTTCTTTCAGTATCCTATCATTTTGCCTTTTCATACTGTTCATGGGGTTCTCAAGGCAAGAATACTGAAGTGGTTTGCCATTCCCTTCTCCAGTGGACCACATTCTGTCAGACCTCTCCACCATGACCTGTCCGTCTTGGGTGACCCTACACGGCATGGCTTAGTTTCGTTGAGTTAGACAAGACTGTGGTCCTGTGATCAGATTGGCTAGTTTTCTGTGATTATGGTTTTAGTGTGTCTGCCCTTTGATGCCCTCTCACAACACCTACCGTCTTACTTGGGTTTCTCTTACCCTGGACATGTGGTATCTCTTTATGGCTGCTCCAGCAAAGTGCAGCCGCTGCTCCTTGTCAGGGAATGTTTGACGGGAGGATTCCTATGTGCTGTCTCTCATGAGTCCTTTGTCCCTCTTCAAGCGGAACAGCATGCTGCTCCCAGGGACTGAGGTCATTGTGTGAGGCAGGCTTGGGTCTCCTTTAGTAAACATTCTCTTTAGGACAAAACTGCTTAGTCTTGTTCCCCTTTCTTGAGATATGGATTGCCTCCTGACCTTGTGACTAACATTACCCCTTGTTCCCTTGGTAACGGTTGATGTACGTCTGGTTTTCTGATCTCTATCATTCCCGAAAGAAGTTTCTTGTACCACAGCCTATATATACTCATAGGAAAATCATTAAAGCACCTTCTGCTCCATCAGAACTTAGGTCCCCAGGTCTTTTCTCTCTCTCTCTCTCTCTCTCTCTCTCTCTTTCTGGCTGACTCTCTGGAGTGTGGAGACCCGTCGTGCTCACTTTTCTGCCCGGGCTTCTAAGACCCCCTCGAGAGGGTGCCTGGTGCCTTCATGAGCGATGCAAATCCTGTGTCAAGGACTTTATTGGTCCTCTGTGTAAATCAAGGGATATCAGCCTCTTTCTCTCTTTCACTTTCTTATCGTCGACTCCGTACCACAAGGTTCCGGTCCATTAAAGGACCCCAACACTCCTTACCTTGAATGAGGGGTATCTCTGCTTTATCAACTATAACAAAGCCTTTGACTGTGTGGATCACAATAAACTGTGTAAAATTCTGAAAGAGATGGGAATACCAGACCACCTGACCTGCCTCTTGAGAAACTTGTATGCAGGTCAGGAAGCAACAGTTAGAACTGGACAGGGAACAACAGACGGGTTCCAAATAGGAAAAGGAGTACGTCAAGGCTGTATATTGTCACCCTGCTTATTTAACTTATATGCAGAGTACATCATGAGAAATGCTGGGCTGGAAGAAGCACAAGCTGGAATCAAGATTGCTGGGAGAAATAACAATAATCTCAGATATGCAGATGACACCACCCTTATGGCAGAAAGTGAAGATAAACTAAAAAACCTCTTGATGAAAGTGAAAGAGGAGAGTGAAAAAGTTGGCTTAAAGCTCAACATTCAGAAAACTAAGATCATGGCATCTGGTCCCATCACTTCATGGCAAATAGTTGGAGAGACCGTGGAAACTGTGTCAGACTTTATTTCGGGGGGGGCTCCAAAATCACTGCAGATGGTGATTGCAGCCATGAAATTAAAAGACCCTTACTCCTTGGAAGGAAAGTTATGACCAACCTAGACAGCATATTAAAAAGCAGAGACATTACTTTGCCAACAAAGGTCCGTCTAGTCAAGGCTATGGTTTTTCCAGTGGTCACGTATGGATGTGAAAGTTGGACTGTGAAGAAAGCTGAGTGCCAAAAAATTGATGCTTTTGAACTGTGGTGTTGGAGAAGACTCTTGAGAGTCCCTTGGACTACAAGGAGATCCATCCAGTCCATCCTAAAGGAGATCAGTCCTGGGTGTTCATTGGAAGGACTGATGCTAAAGCTGAAACTCCAATACTTTGGCCACCTCATGCAAAGAGTTGATTCATTAGAAAAGACCCTGATGCTGGGAGGGATTGGGGGCAGGAGGAGAAGGGGACGACAGAGGATGAGATGGCTGGATGGCATCACCAACTCGATGGACATGAGTTTGAGTAAACTCTGGGAGTTGGTGATGGACAGGGAGGCCTGGCATCCTGAGATTCATGGGGTTGCAGAGTCAGACATGGCTGAGCAACTAAACTGAACTTAAATAACAGGGAGTGAACACAGCCCTGCCCATCAACAGAAAATTGGATTAAAGATTTACTGAGCACGGCCCCGCCCATCAGAACAAGACCCAGTTTCCCCAAGTCAGTCTCTCCGATCAGGAAGCTTCCATAAACCTCTTATCCTTCTCCATCAGAGAGCAGACATACTGAAAACCACAATCACAGAAAACTAATCAATCTGATCACATGGACCACAGACTTGTCTAACTCAAAGAAACTATGAGCCATGCCATGTAGGGCCACCCAAGAAGGACGGGTCATGGTGGAGAGTTCTGACAAAATGTGATCCACTGGAGAACGGAATAGCAAACCACTTCAGTTTTCTTGCCTTGAGAACCCCATGAACAGTATGAAAAGATCTACACATAAATAGTTACTTGATTTACATACAGATGCAAAATCAATTCTATGTAGAAATGGTTTTCTTTTCAACATGTTTCCAGCATATACAGAAGATTGAATTTCTCTTCATATCTCATATTCCGTACCAAAAAGTCCACCCAAACTGCATTATAAACCAAATGAAAAACCTAAAACTACACAGCATTATGGTGCTTCATGTTGCTATCGTTCTTCAGTTGCTAAGTTGTATCCAACACTTTTGTGCACTCATGGACTTTAGCCCACCAGGATCCATGGGATTTCCCAGGCAAGAATACTGGATTGGGTAGCCATTTCCTTCTCCAGATCTTCCCCACCCCTCAGGGATCAAACCCATGACTCCTATATTAGAAGGTGGATTCTTTACCACTGAGCCAACTGGGAAGCCCATGATGCTCCACAGAATTGGTCAAACAATTTATGTCCTTTGTTAATTCTTTGTTGTGAAATTGTTCTCTTGATAACTGAGAGAGATGTGTTAAAAATCACCAATATTATCTATTTGTCCATTTAGACTGTCAGTTCTGGGGCTTCTCTGGTGGCTCAGTGATAAAGAATCTGCCTGCAGTGCAAGGGACATGGTTTTGATCGCTGATCCAGGAGGATCCCACATGAAGAGCAACTAAGCCTGTGAGGCACAACTACTGAAACTGTGCTCTTTTTTCCTCCTTTCCTGCTGTGCTTTTTGTTACTCAGACTTATTTTTAGTATTCTTCTCTTTTCCCAGCTCTATCTCTTTATTTCATTTTAGCCTTTGTCAGAAATTATAACATCCATCTTTAATACATCACAATCTTCTTAGAGCTTAAGTTTAATTACTTAAGATTTTTATCTTAGAAACTTGCAGCAGTATATCTATAGTTAGCTTCATCCCCTGTGTTACTGTTACCATCTATTTCAGACAGAGGAGCCTGGTGGGCTCGAGTCCATGGGGTTGCAAGAGTTGGTCATGACTTAGCAACTACACCACTAGTGCCATATCATATTTACATATATTATAAACCCAATAATTCAGTTTCTTAACTTTTGTTCTGAGTCACCATTTGTCTTTTAAAGAATTAAAGATAGAAAAAGAAAGTGCTATGGTTTTATATTTATCAACCTATTTATCATTCCCTATATACTTTATTTCTTCGTGTAGATCTAAGTTACAGTCTGTGTCCTTTCCCTCCAGCCTAAAAAACTTCCTTTGGAAATTTTAGAGCACTTATGCTAGATTTATTGGATATATAATTCTTGGTGGACAATTTCATCAATTTGAATGTGTCACCCTAATATTTCCCAGATTCTTTTTTTCTGATGATAGGTCAATCATCAATTGACCTGCTATTCCCTTGTATGTAAGGTCTTACAAGATTTTTCTTGATCGTTGACCTTTCTCTCCCTTCTCTGCTTCTGGAACATAAATTGCCCATATATTGGGCTGCTGGATATTGTTCCACAGCCTTCTAAGTCTCTCTGCTCAGTTTTTGTAAAAATAATTAATTAAATAAATGTTCCTCTGTGATGTTAAATAATGTTTATTGATCTAATTTCAAGCTTACTATTTTTTCCTCCCACTCCCAAATTCTGGTGAGACTATATGTCAATTTTTCATTTTAGTTAATGTAATTTTCAGCTCCAGAATATCTTTTTTTGCTTCAGTTTCTCTCTTGATTTTCCCTTAATTCTTCACTCAATTTTTCTTATTATTTAGTCATGTGCCTTTTAATTTTTTAACACATTTACACTAGCAGTTTTGAATCCATTATCTCCTAAATATAACTTCTGGACCCACTCAATTTCTATTGATTGCATTTTACCCCCTACATGCAGGTCATTCTTTCTGTTTCTTGGCAGGTCTAGTGTTTTTTAAGTTGAAAACTAAGACAGTGTAGATGTAATCTGTTGGGTCCTTCTGAGGTTTGTTTTTTATTACTGTTTTGCTGTTGTTTTCTTGTTTTCTACTTTGTTTCATTGATGTTACTATAATAGGGAATTACCTACTCCAGACTCTAAGTGCAAATTCTGTCTACCTTGACTTTTACAAATCTCTGCTTAATTTTTACAACTTCCCAGTGCTACATTTCATAGCCTGGAACCCTGAGAGTGTCTCCTATATCTGCACAGCTCAGCAGAAAACCAATATCTGAGCAGAGTATATACACAGACTTGGGGACTTACTCACTCTAGGGTCATCTTGCTTTGGGGAATTCTCCCCTTAAGTTTTAATTGCTCTTTCAGCTTCAAGATCTGTCCTCTGATAGCTCAAACCCATAAGGCTTCAGCTGTCTACCACCAAGCTGGACATTGTTTTGGAAATATATTCAGTTAAAATACCTGTGGACAGTGACCGCAGCCCTGAAATTAAAAGATACTTGCTCTTTAGAAGAAAAGCTATGACAATCCTAGACAGCATATTAAAAAATAGAGACATCACTTTGCCGACAATGGTCCATATAGTCAAAGCTATGGTTTATCTAGTAGTCATGTACATGTGTGAGAGTTGGACCATAAAGAAGGCTGAGTACTAAAGAATTGATGCTTTCAAACTGTGGTACTGGAGAAGACTCTTGAGAGTCCCTTGGACTGCAAGGAGGTCAAAGCAGTCAATCCTAAAGGAAGTCAACCCTGAATATTCATTGGAAGGACTGATGCTGAAGCTGAAACTTCAATACTTTGGTGACCTGGTGCAAGGAGTTGACTCACTGGAAAAGACCCTGATGCTGGGAAAGATTGAAGGCAGGAGGAGGGGGGAACAGAGGATGAGATGGTTGGATGGCATCACCGATTCAATGAACATGAATTTGAGCAAACTCTGGGAGATAGTGAAGGACAGGGAAGCCTGGCATGAAACTGTCCAAAGAGTTTGCAAAGAGTCAGACACGACTGAGCAACTGAACAACAAAAATACCAGCAAAATCACAAATCCCATCCACAGGAGTTCTAATTTTCAAGGCTAATTTTCTCCCTGATCTCTATCTCTTTGGGGATAATCCCACTAGATCCTTCCCCAAAGATATATAAGTTAGCTGTCAGTCAGAGATTTAGGCAAGTTATTCTCAGTCTGGGGTCTTTTGCATTCTATAGCTCTCTCACAGATTCTTCTCTTAAATTTCCAGAAATCCTTCCAGCCCCAAGCTGTTTTGTTTTTGTCACCTACACCTATCAGTAGGTAGTTTTCCGCTGTTGTAGACAGCAACTGAGGAGAACCTATGGGAAAAATAGCTACAAATTCTGTTTTTACCCTCTATGGATAGTTTTTCAAGAGTAAAACCACCGACAGATTCTAATCTTAGATGCTTTCTTGTGCCTTTGTTTTTTCATATTTTATACAGACTTTACAATGGCTACCTATCCCCCAGAGTCTGCATTAATATTTAATTCTATCCCAGGTGGGCTAGTGGTAAATAACCTGCCTGCAGGAAATGCAGGAGACATGGGCTAAATCCCTGGGTCAGGAAAATCCCCTGGAGAAGAAAATGGCAACCCACTCCAGTCTTCTTCCCTGGAGAATTCCATGGACAGAGGAGCTTGGAGGGATATAGTCCCTGGGGTTGCAAAGAGTCAGACATAACTGAAGCAACTTAGCACACATGCTTAATTCAATTTAAACACTGACCTTTTAAAAAGAGTTGTTATTGCTTATCATCAGAGACAAAACATGCTTATTGCAGTAAATTTAGAAACTATAAGTGTGCAAAGAAATAAAAAGGAAAATTACTTGTAACTATCTCCAGATAATCACTGAAAATATTTTGCAATGGGATTATCATTCCTCTAATGGGGTTATTGTATAGGATAACTGATTTTCAACCATTGAAATTCCTGAAAGGTGTGCAAAAGTCATTTGTAAGAATGACTTTCATGTTATATCAAACCTAGAGATATTTTTTAAGCAATAAGGAAAAAAAATTATAAGAAATTGGATGCCAAAAAAAAGTGACAGCCTAAGCCAAATGGCCAAATACTTTGAAAGAAATATATTACGAAGGTCTCTGAAATCTGGGAGAAGAGAGATAATCAGTTTTATGCATTTAGGCAATTGCACATGTGTCTGGAAGTTTATGGGACAAATCAGGGCTGTATTTATAGATTTGAGTTATCAGTAGCTAAATAATACTGGATAAAGAGACCAAATCCTGATGACCTTTGTAGGACATGTGAAATAAGTTTGTCTGTATTCTGAGAGCATTGGAAGTCACTGACAGATTTTATACAAGAAGATAACATTGTATGGCTTGCCATTTGAAAAGTTCAATAACTACACTGCAAAAAAACTGATTGGAGGAAAGAGAAAAGATATGTAAGAAGATGAGCTTAATGGCTATTTCAGTAGTTCAGACGAAAATGATGGTAATGTGGACTACAATGATTTTGGTGAAAGAAGTAGGAAGATTTATAAGATATTGAAGAAGTAAAATCAAGAGGCTTTGTTGATGAATTTGACGTTCAGGATAAAAAAAAAAAAAGTTTCTTCTGGCCTGAGTGACATAAGGATACCATTCACTAAACTATGGAACTTGCACACCATACATTCATTAATTTTTCATTCATATCTCCTTGTAATGTAATCCTTAAGTGAAATACTCTTTATAATTTTAAAACCCTTGATTTCAAAAAGTAACATGAATATTCTGCTTAGATACAGAAGACAAAGGCATTCCAGTTGTCTGGTAAAAACATATTACCACTCAAATCATGATTATAAAGAATCATGCTAATATTGTCACACTTGTCTCACCTCAAATTTTCCCATCCTAACTTGTCATAATTTCAGCTCCAGGTAAACAACTCAGCCCATTTATGGGTCTTACACTTTCCACAAATTTTAAAACTCAGCTTCTCTTGTCACCAAGTGGACACTTTCCTGTAGGTCATCTTTATTGCTGTTCCTATAGCCCATCCACCTTAACAGCATCCATGTATTATTAGATGAACTATTATACAAAATAATAATATACTGCTACTAGGAGAAATTTTAAATATCTCTAGCATTTAAATAATCATAACAAACACAGAATATAAATAATATTTAGCATAAAGACCCTGGGCAAAAACATTTATTTTCTTTTAAAATGATGATAACATTTTGTGACTGTTGGCTTTGTATTATATTGACTTAATATCTAATTTTTTTTCATTTGTTTAGGGAAAAAATCACTCATTATGATAGTGTTAGGTAGGAAGTTAGGCATGAGCAACGATAGGTGGCCTAACGGAAAAGGATGCAAGCTGATCTCTAAACTCAGACACACCCAGGAGAGCACACAGTGGATACGCACTAACCACGGGGGCTTCCTCAAGTAAACTTAGGCAGCCTTAGGAGCCCATTAGGGGTTCATAAATATTCTACACATATATACATCTGATTATAACAGACTGAATTATGGGAAGACATGCACAACAGGCCTGTTACATAACTTGCAATTGTCAATTGGCCTTGAGCCTATGCCTGTTTGCATTCCCTCTCCTGACTGGTGGTGGGTACAAGCTCTATTTTTACCCAGAGCAGAACCAAAGCATGGAGACAGGAAGTATAAAAAGGGGGAAGCCAAAGGAATCCTTATGATGACTCCTTTGGGGTTGACCTGCTCTCGTGTCTTGGGCGTGGCTGCTCAATAAAACATCTGTCTGCTTGGGCTGAAACTGCTTTGCAACGTGTCTGTTATTTTAAACCCTTTAGTCCGTTGTTTCAAACTTTTATTGCAATGAGGCAAGAACCAAAGGAGAGAAATAAACAGACCTGACAATGGAAATCACATAAGCAAAAAACTGCTTTGCAAAACATCAAATGTGAACAGTTAGTTAAAACAGAAACTTTAAAATTAGAAGGCTACAAAGATACCTATCCCTTAAGATTAAAGATAACCATTTAACAAAAATTAGCCTATAGTATTGGAGAAGGAAATGGCAACTCACTCCAGTATTCTTGCCTGGAAAAATTCCATGGACAGAGGAACCTGGCAGGCTACAGTCCATGGGGTTGCAAAGAGTTGGCCACGACTGAGCACATTAGCACAACCTATAGGATGCAAGCAACAATAAAGCTCCCCAAGTCTTAACTTTGGACTACATCCTACTTATCAGCTATATTTTACTCTGTGATACATCTCACACCTATGAAATTTAGTACAAATGCAGAAGAAACATTATCCATTACTTAAAAATCATTTAAGCCATTACATGCAAAATACTAAGTGAGGAGCCTTAGAAGGTACGAAGTTAAATGAAAATCAACCTAGTTTTTATGAACTTTAGA
Source organism: Cervus canadensis (assembly GCF_019320065.1). Classification (NCBI taxonomy): domain Eukaryota; kingdom Metazoa; phylum Chordata; class Mammalia; order Artiodactyla; family Cervidae; genus Cervus; species Cervus canadensis. Next base: position 29,508,853 of record NC_057402.1, on the reverse strand, counting down.
AGAAATAAAATATGCGCCAAAGTAACTTTGTAGAGTGATTTCAGACAGCACTTAGCTGACATACTGTATTTCATTCATTCATCAACAGTTGCTCTTTGAGCTCTTTCTATATAACAGAACCTGCTGAATCGATTGAGCTTGACTTCCATGATCTCTTTACTTGAGAGATTTAGAAGTTTCTGGGAAATGATGTATACCATAAGAGCAGGGAGAATATTCAAAAAGTTCTGCCAATTTACACACAGAGAATAAAGAGACTAAGGCCCATTTCTTAAGAAGAGAACATGAAGAAAAAGGAGACAGACAGAGAAGGGAGAAAGGAAGGAGGGAGGGAGGGAGGGAAAAAGGAGAAGAAAGAAGGAAGAAAAGTAAGAATGGAAAGAGAGAAGAAGGAAGAAAAGAAAGAAAGAAAAAAGGAAAAGGAAACAGAAAATTAAGTATGGTAAAATTATTCTGGAAATGTTTAAGAGTAGGAGGCTTGTTATTGCTCCCCTACAAAAGAGTAAAGCATAGGAAAGGGAGAGAATCTCTCTCCCCTCACTTCTCCATGGACCGTTGAGCAGTTTTGGTTCCATGAAAAATTCAGTTTTATCAGTTGTGGCACCTAATTGGAAATGAAAAACATGGTGGCATTGCCTGACAGCTATTTTTGATGCCCAGTGAAATAGAACAGCGAGGCATAACATAGACATGGCACCTGCAGTGTGTGGTGATACCCAAGGATGCAATCAACAGCAGCACCTGTAAGCATTATGGTACCCAGAAGAAACAAAAATGGCTCTGAGATGACTAACAGGTCTCAGAAGATACAGTATAATTCAGTAGAAGCAACAACTTTGCCCACTATATAACATGTGGTCATTCAACCAACTTACCAATGAAAATATCTGAAGCATTCATCAGGAACTCCAACATATATTTGGAGATATGAGACTTTTGAAACATGAGCAAAGTGAAATCTTGATTATAATCATTAGTACAAGCTCACTGTAAGACATGAAGAAATAGATGGTCCCAATGGACTGTTTAAGAGAAAAGCAGAAGGGAGAGAAATTCATCCTAATTCTCAACCAATTTCTAGAGAAAGATGTTCATTTGCTGAGCTTGCTATTAGCAAAGAAGTTGTAGCACCATCCACCAAATTATTCCTTGGTACCAGGGCTAAAAGAGAATAAAATGATGACAATAAAAATGATGTCATGACTCCTCTTGGGTCATGGTAAGGGTATGTATGGGCTTTCATCTCTACTGCTTATTCAGGGAGAGCTGAGGAGTCGAATCAAGTCTCATAAAAGAACCTGAAAAAACAGGATGTACACCAGAGAGAGTAAGTCTGCCTGGTGAATTTGGCAGTTATTTTATGTTGATTCTCTCTTTTCCTGTCACAGTTGAGAGCCTGTGATTCACTAATCCATCTCTCCTAAATAGCACTTATTGCTCAATATCCCAAGAACAACTATATTTCTTAGTGTAACAAAGTAGAATAAAGCAAGAAAGATCACATGTTTTCCAGTCACAGAGCAGCATTTATTAATGAGAACATATGTCTTTGCTTTTGTAAAAACATGAGTAGTATGCAAATGTGCTGAAACTTGATCTTCTCTCTTCACTTATCAATGTAAATAATTATAAAATCTATATTTTAAAACTCGCCTAGGCAGTTATACCACTTCAGGATAAGCTCCATGAGGGCAAGAATTTTTGTCTGCTTTGTTCACTGCTACTAGAACCTAAATTGTGTTTGATGTGGGTTAGATGTTCAATTTTTAATGTGACTAAGCTCAAGATAAAATGTAAGTGCCACTGATTTTTAGAATGAGGATGGTTTATTTTGAGTATCTGGAGAAAACAGTTGTAAACTTTCCAGGCTTAGAGAGACAGACATATTTAAGATAAATGATAAAATGTCCAGATCAAGATGGCAGAGTATGAAAATCTTGAGGTCACCTCCCACGGACATGCCAAATCTGTAACTACATATAGAACAAACTGAAGACTAGCAGGATAGATTTTCTACAACTAAAAATGTAAATAAAAAGGCCACATTGAGATGGATAAGAGGGGCAGAGATACAGGCTACACAGAATCCATACCCCCAGTGCAGTGATTCACAATCAAAAGAGATATCACAACTGCAGTCAAGTCCTCTCTGAGAAGCAAGGGGTCCAAGCCCCAGGCTTAGGGAACCTGCACTGGGAAGACAAACCCCCATAATGTCTGGCTTTGGAAACCAATGAGGTTTATGTCTGGGACAGCTGAAAAGCTATGGGTAACTAAGACTGTTACCCAACTTGAATAATCATGCATAAATTCACTAACTCTAAGTCCCAATGCACAGGCAGCAAGTTGGGTCAGACAAGAAGGAGACTGATTAACTAATTTTAGGTCACATGCTGGAGAGGCAGGGATCTGGTAGAATATTCTCCAGGGACAGACGGGCTGAAGGGTTCCTCTTAAGTGTTTTTATTCTTCTTACATCTAGCTAACACAATGTACCTTGCCCTGGTAAGGTACTGAGCACCAACCTCATTCAACCTACCCACCAATGGTAGACATTAGTGGATATATCATCTGGAGAGAAAATCAAAATGATACATCAGGCTTTAATGACATATTATAGCAAACTGAATAAATATACACAGTATTCCACCCCCAAACAGCAGAACACGCATTTTTTTTTCAAGTGAACATGTAACACTGTCCAGAATAGATCATATGCTACACAGAAAAGAAGTCTCCATAAGTTTAACAAAAATGAAGCTATGAGCCATGCTATGCAGGGCCATGCAAGAAGGATGGGTCATGGTGGAGAGTTATGACAAAACATGGTCCACTGGAGAAGGAAATGACAAAGCACTCCAGTATTTTTATCTTGAGAACCCCACGAACAGTATGAAATGGCAAAAAGATATAACATCAGAAGATGATACCCTCAGGTAGGTAGGTGTCCAATATGCTACTGGGGAAAAGAAATAGCTCCAGAAAGAATGAAGAGGCTGGACCAAAGTGGAAACAATGCCTGGATGTGGAAGGAAGGAAATAATTAATACAAAGCTGAAATAAATAAAAGATAAGACTTAAAAGACAACAGAAAATAACAATAAAACTAAGATGAACAAAGAAAGATGTGAAAAGAAAGATGAACAATGTTGATAAATGTTTAGCCAGACCCATTAAGAAAAAAAGGTAGTGGACCCAAATAAACAAAAGTATAAATGAAAGAGGAGAAGTTAACTGACAACAAATAAATCCAAAGGATCACATGAGAGATTAGATGATAGAGATCAGATCATTAGATAAGAGATTATAACAAACAGTTATATGCCAAATAATGGGACAACCTAGAAAAAATGAATAAATTTTTAGAAATATACAATCTTCCAAGAATGAATAAGGAAGAAAGAAAATTTTAACAGACTAATCTCTAGCAATGAAATTGATTCAATAATTTAAACTCTCTGAACAAAAGTTCAGGACAAGTGAACTCTACCATATACTTAAGAATGAGTTAATACCTATCTTTCTCAAAAAATTGAAGAGGGGGGAGTGCTTCCAAAATTATTGTATGAAGACATTACCCTGATACCAACACCAGATAAAGATATTACCAAAAAAGAGTACAAAAAAAATCCTTTTGGACATAGATGAAGAACCTTAACAAAATATTAACTTAATTCAACAATACATTTAAAGAATTATACACCATGATCAAGTGTGATTTATTTCAGCAATGCAAGGGATGCTTGAATATCTTCAGATCAATGTGATCTGCACCACATTAACAAAACAAAGGATAAATATCACATGATCATCCCAATAGGTATAGAAAAAGGGTTTGACAAAATTTAATATCAATTTATGATTAAAAACTCTAAAGTAGATAAAGAGGAAACATACCTCAACATAATAAAAAGCGTATATGACAAACTCACAGCTTACATCACTTCACTCAATGATGAAAAGCTGAAAACTTTCCCTCTAGATCAGGAATAACAATGTCCACTTTCACTACTTGTATTCAACGTAGTATTGGAAGACCTAACAATAGCAATCAGACAAGAAAAGAGATAAAAATAAACAAAATTGGAAAGGAAGAAATGAAACTGTCACTATATGCAAATATTGTGATTTTATATATTAAAAAACCTAAAAATACCAGAAAAAATATTTGAACTAATAAATTCAGTAAAGTTCCAGGCTAAAATATTAATATGCAAAATTTTGTTACATTTCTTTCTCCATATTAACAGCAAACTATCAGAAAGACTAACTGACAATCCCATTTACATCCACATCAAGAAGAATAAAATTCACCTGTACACTGAAAAATATGACATTGATAAAAGAAACTGAAGATACCAATAAATAGATATTCCATGCTCATAGATTGGAAGAATGAATATTGTCAAAATGTCCATACTACCCAAAGCAATCTACAGATTCAATGCAACCCCTATCAAAATTCCAGTAGCATTTTTCATATAACTAGAACAAGCAATTCTAAAATTTGTATGGAATCACAAAAGACTGACACAAAAGCAAAGGCTTCATGAGAAAGAAGAAAGTGGAGGCATAGCACTTCATGATTTCAAACTATATTATAAAGCTGTAGAAACAGTATGTTTTGGCACAAAAACAGACATATAGATCAATGGAACATAAAAGAGAGTTCAGAAATAAGCCCAAGTTTATATGGTCAAGTAATTTACAATGAAGGAGGAAAGAATATACAATGAGGAAAGGACAGTCTCTTAAATAAGTGGTGTTGGAAACACTAGGCAGTCACATGGAAAAGAATAAAACTGGACCACCATCTTATTTATACCACACACAAAAATTAACTAAAAATAATTAAAGACTTGAATTTAAGATTAAAAACCTTAAAACTCCTAAAGAAAACATGGGTGGTAATCACCTTGATGCTGGGTCTTGGCAATAATTTTTTTGTATCTGGCACCAAAGCTAAGGCAACAAAAGCAAAAATTAAAAAGTGGGACTATATGAAACCCAACAACTTCTGCATAACAAATAAATCCATCAGCAAAATGAACAGAGAACCTATCAAACTGCAGGAAATACTTCCAACTCATATATCTGACAAGTGGTCAACACAGTTCAGTTCAGTTCAGTCTCTTGGTCGTGTCCCACTCTTTCCAGCCCCATGGACTGCAGCACGTCAGGCTTCCGTGCCCATCACCAACTCCTGGAGCTTGTTCAAACTCATGTCCATTGATTCAGTGATGCCATCCAACCACCTAAAATATATATAGAAACTCATGCAACTCAACATAAAATAAATAAACAAAAAAGAAGCAGGGTACCTAAGTAGAGATTTCTCCCTGGAAGACATATAGATGACCAACACACACATGAAAAAAATGCTCAGTATCTCTAATCAGAGAGATGCAAATCAAAATGAGCTATTACCTCACATCTGTCACAATGGCTGTTATAAAAAAGACAAAGAACAAGTGTTGGCAAAGATATGGAGAAAAAGAAATTCTTATATACTGTTGGTGGGAATTTAAATTGGTGCCATCACTATGGAAAACAATATGAAGTTTCCTCAAAAACTTAAAATTAGAACTGCTATACAATCTGTGATTCAGCTGCTGGATATTCATCTGATGAAAACAAAGGCACTATTTTGAAAAGATATATGCACCCCTATGTTGATTACAGCATTACTTATAATAGCCAAGATATGGAAACAATGTAAATGTCCATCAATAGCTAACTAGATGAAGAAGATATGGTATATAGAAACAATGAAATATTACTCAGTCATAAATATTAAACCTTGCCACTTGAAACAACATGGATGGACCTATAGGTACCATGCTAAGTGAAATAAGTCAGACATAAAAAGACACATACCATATGATTATATTTTTGTGTGGTATCTTAATAACAAAACAAATGAACAAATAAAACAGAAAAAGACTCTTAGACACAAAAGAGCAGGATTTGGGGGTGCAGAGTGAAACAGATGAAGGGGATTAAGAGGCACAAACTTCCATTTATAAAATGTCAGAGGAATGTAAAACAGCATAGAAAATATAGTCAGTAATACTGCTTCTTTGTCTAGTGACAGGGTTACTAGATTTATCATGGTGATCAATTTGTAATGTATATAAATGTCAAATCACTATGTTGTATACCTGAAACTCATATTGTGTGTCAACTACACTTTAATCAAAAATAACTTCAAAATAAAGAATACATTTTGTCTCGGGAGATATCAAAATCATTAGTTAATTAAATCATGAAATATAAAGTGGACATGGGTCACTAAAAGATTTTTTAAAATGACAATCCAGGCAGAAGCCAATATAGTAATTCAAAATTCTGGATCTGAAGAATATATTATGTATACAGAGAAGAAGGAGTAATTCAGTGAATTCGTGAAAGGATACACTTTCGAGAGAAGTACCAGTGGAAAGGCAGGTTAAGGTTAAGGTCAATGTAAGGTTAAATAAAAGGCCCTGAATGGCAAGTCACAGGGCATAGACTTTATTCAGTGTGGAGAAGCTTCTCTCCATTTTCATGCATGAAAATGAAAATCACAGCTGAGTCTTAGAAAAACTAATCTAGCAAAGCAGTCCAAATTAATGAGGATAGATCTAGAGGTGGAAAGCACGATAGAAAGGAAGATCATATCCTTCATGAATTTCCTAAAAACAAAACCTAATAGGAAGGGATTGCTTTCTCCAATTGATTTCCTCTCATTTTAAAGAACATGAGTTTGTATAATTTAATTCTAGTGAGCAGAAAAAGATTTAAGATAAAATGTTATAAAGTCTAGAATTGTCATTTTCTTGGATTATATATTAAGAAATAATTATTATTCTTAAAGGCCTTTAGGCATCAATTCTGGAATAGGAAAATCTAAGAGTAAAAATAGCTTTTAGCACAGAAGATAGAAACATGAAGAGAAAGGAAAAGTCCAATGGCAGTAGATAGCTGTAATATGAGAAAGGTGTGTTTGGCAGATAAAGCAAGGAGGAGATGAGAAAGCACAGTATGGTGCAATACCTAGGAGTATATTCTGCAGGAAATAGTCCACAATAAACCGCACAACCCACAGGATGTATATATTACAAAGATAAGCTTCAGGAAAAAAGTAAAACTCAGTTATAAAAATATGTACAATGGGAAGTACATCTTTAGATATTGATTATCTAAATCCCAAACAAATAGGAGGACTATTCATATAATTCATTTTGGTTTGATATTTCAATTATATTGCTTTATTTTCTCAGAATCATTAATTGACCACTAAAAGGAGAAATGCTTGAATCTGGGTTTGTTCCACCAAATATCTTTTCCCCTGAATTAGTGCTCAGGCAAAGTTGGACACACAGGATTGGGTCTCCAGCCTTTAGAGAGAAAAGGATGAGAAAAGGGTAACTACCTGATTGGCATTCTGAGAAAGTATGGCAACATGAAATGAACCTATTTTATGTTGGTCCCTCTGTACACATTTCTAACTTTTATATATAAGAAAAGGAGAGAGATTACTCTGTTCCTTCCCCACTCTACAAATGCCTTGACAAATTTAAGAGAATAGAAATTATATCAAACACTTTTTTCCAAATTACAATGGTATAAAAGTAGAAATCAGCTATAGAAACAAAAACAGGAACAAACAAACATGCAGAGACCAAACAAAATGCTACTAAAAAGCCAATGGGTCAATAATGAAATCAAAGAGAAAATTAAAAAATAGCTCAAAGTAAATGAAAATGGGAATACAACTTTCCAAAATATACGGGATGCAGCAAAAGCAGTTCAAGGGATGTTCACAGCCATATAGGCCTTCCTCAAACAAAAAGAAAAATCTCAAATAAACAACCTAACATATCACCTGAAAGAATCAGAAGAAAAAAAAATTCCCAAATTCAGCAGAAGGAAGGAAATAGAAAATATCAGAGAGAAAATATAGATTTTAAAAAATAGGAAATGTCATTGAATCAAAGAGTTAGTTTTTTTTAAAAGATAAACAAAATTAATATGCTTTTGGCCAGGCTTACCAAGAAGAAAAGAGAGAGTACTCAAATAAAATAATAAGTGAAAGAGAAGAAATAATGACTCATAGCAAAAAAATCATGAGAATACTATGAACAATTACATGCCAACAAACTGAATGACCTAAAAGAAATGTACACATTTCTAGAAACATACAGCCTGCCAAGAGACTGAGTCAGAAAGAAATAGACAATTTAAACAGACCAATCCCTAGAAAGAAAATTGAATATGTAATTAAAAAAAAAAAACCAACTAGCAAACTAAAGTCCAGGACCAGATGGCTTCACAGGGGAATCCACTAAACATTTAGAGAAAAGCCAGTATCTATTCATCTCAAACTAGTCCAAACAATTAAAGAGGAGGAAATACTCCCAAATTAATTCTACAAGTCCACCATTACCCTGAAACCAGAACTAGACAAAGACACTATGACAGAAGAAGCTTATAGGCCAATATCTTTGATGAATATAGATGCAAAAATCCCCAACAAGATATTAGCAAAACCAAATCCAAAATACATTTTTTAAAAAAAGAGGGATCATATACCATGGATCAAGCTGGATTTTATTCTAAGGCCTGAACATCCATAAATCAATCAAGGTGATATACCACATTAGTAAAAGGATAAAAATCATACGATCATCTCAGTAGACACCAAAAAAAGAATTTGAAAAAATTCAACACATATTCATGACAAAGCTCTCATCAAAGCAGGTATAGAGATAACATATCCCAACATAATAAAGGCTATTAAACACAGCCAACATCATACTCAGCAGTGAAAAGCTTAAAGCCTTTCCACTAAATTCAGGAAGAAAGATAGAATGCTTACTCTCACCATTTCTACTTAACATAGTATTGGAAATTCTAGTCACAGCAATTAGACAAGAAAATGAAATAAAGGCATCCAAATTGGAAGGGAAGAGGTAAAACTGTTACAAGTTTCAGGTGGCATGATAATTTATGTGTGTGTGTGTGTTCAGTCGCTCAGTCATGTCCAACTCTGCAACCCCATGGACTGTAACCCACCTGGCTCCTCTGTCAATGGGATTCTCTAGGCAAGAATACTTTACATATAGAACCCTAAAATCTCTACCCCAGAAATTACTGAAAGTAATAAATGAATTCAGCAAAGTGATGGATACAAGATTAATATACAAAATATATTGCATGTCTATGCACTAATAATGAAATATCAGAAAGAGAAAGTAAAAAAAAAAAAAAAACCATTTAAAATCACATAAAAAATTACCTTGGAACAACCTAGCCAAGGAAGTGAAAGACCTATACTCTGAAAAGCTATAAAACATTGATAAAAGAAATTATAGATGATTCAAAAAAATGGAAAGGTATCCTGCATTCTCAGATTGGAAGAATTAATACTGTTAAAATGGCCATATTATCAAAAGTAATCTGAAGATTTAATGCAATCCCTATCAAACTACCCATGACATTTTTTGGAAAACTAGAACAAATAATCCTAAAATTCACTTGGAAACACAAAAGATCTCAAATTGCCTAAGCAGTCTTGAAAAAAAAAACAAAAAAACTGACAGATTTGCAGGTTAAACCCTCCAGACCTTAGACTATACTAAAAAAAAAAATGTTACAGTAAGCAAATAGTTCATATTAGCACAAAAACAGACACATAGATCAATGGAACAGAATAGAAAGCCCAGAGACAAACCTACACACTTTTGGTTAACTAATCTATTACAAAGGAAGCAAGAATATACAATTGAGACAGTCTCTTCAACAAGTGGCACTGGGAAAACTAGACAGTCACATGCAAAACAATGAGATTAGAAAATTCCCTTATATATAAGGGATATGTGATATACAAAAATAAACTCAAAACGGTTTAAGGACCTAAACATATGGCCTGAAACCATAAAACTCCTAGAAGAAAACATAGGCAGAACACTCTTGGACATAAATTGTGGCAATGTTCTCTTGGATCAGTCTCCTAAGGCAAAAGGAAAAAAGTGAAAATAAACAAGTGAGGTCTAATTAAATGTAAAGGCTTTTTCACAGCAAAGGAGACCACTGAAAAAACAAAAAGCCATTCTACCCACAAAATGAGAAAAAATATTTGCAAATGATGCAACTGCCAGGTAATTAATAGTCAAAATATACAAACAACTTATATAACTCAATATTTTTAAAAAGTCAGAAAATGGATAGAAGACCTAAACAGACATTTCCACCCAAAAAACATAGAGATGGCTAGCAGGCATGTGAAAAAATGTTCAGCATTACTAGTTATTGGGCTTCCCAGGTAGCACCAGTGGTAAAGAAACTGTTTACCAATACTGGAGACCTAACAGACACAGTTTCAATCCCTGGGTTGGGAAGATCCCCCGGAGAAGGGCATGACAAACCACTCCACTATTCTTGCCTGGAGAATCCCCATGGACAGAGGAGCCTGGAGAGTCACAGTTCGTAGGGTCACAAAGAGTCGAACATGACTGAAGTGACTTAGGATGCACGCATTAGTTATTAAAGAAATTAAAATCAAAACAATGAGATAACGCCTCATACTTATCAGAATGGCTATCATTTATATGCCTACAAATAAATTTTGGAGAGGATGTGGAGAAAAGGGAACGCTTGTACACTGTTGGTGGAAATGTAAATTGGTACACCCACTGTGGAAAGCAATATAGAAATTCCTCAAAAACTTAAAAATAGAACTACCGTATGATCCAGCAATTCCACTCCTGGGTGTGTATCTGGAAAAAAACAAAAACTCTAATTTGAAAAGATCTACGCGTGAATTCATGTTCAGTCACATCCAACTCTATGGACTAGAGCCTGACAGGCTCCTCTGTCCATGGGATTTTCCAGGCAAGAATACTGGAGTAGGTTGCCATTTCCTCCTCCAGTGAATCCTCACCACCCAGAGATCGAACCTTCATTGACTGCATCTCCTACATTGACAGGAGAATTCTTTACCATTGAGCCACCTGGGAAGCCCTTGAAAAGATGCACACCAAATTTATAGCTGCACTATTTACAATAGCCAAGACTCAAAAGCAACCCAAGTGCCCATCAATAGACCAATAGATTAAGAAGATGTGGAGTGTGTAAACACAAACACACACACACTGGAATACAACTCAACCAAAGAAAAGAAAGAACTACTGCCATTTGCAGCAATGTGAATGGACCTGGAGTATATTATGCTTAGAGATGTCACTTATATGTGGAGTCTAAAAAATAATACAAATGAGTGTATATGCAAAACAGAAAGACAAAAATAGAAAACATAGCTTGTGGTGACCAAAGGGGAAAGGGAAGCAGGAAGGGCCAAATCTGTTGGAGGGCTGACAGATATAAACTACTGAATATAAACTAGATAAACAAGAGTATACTATAACACAAGAAATTATATCCACTATTTTGCAATAACCTGTAATGGAGTATAATCTGCAAAAGGACTGAACCACTATTCTGTATACCTAAACCTAATATTTCCAAAGTTTCCAAAGTGAAGTAGCTCAGTCATGTCCGACTCTTTGCCACTCCATGGACTGTAGCCTACCAGGCTTCCTCCCTCCATGGGATTTTCCGGGCAAGAATACTGGAATGGGTTGCCATTTCCTTCTCCAGGGGATCTTCCCCACCCAGGGATCAAACCCAGGTTTCCCTCATTGCAGGCAGACACTTTAACCTCTGAGCCACCAGGGAAGCCCCTAATATAAACCATACTTAAATATATACTTAAATTTAAATATATACTTTATACTTAAATTTCCTTCTCCAGAGGATCTTCCTGACTCTCGGATTGAACCCAAGTGTCTTATTTCTCCTGCACTGGTAGGCGGGCTTCTTTACCACTAGCTTCACCATAACAACGAAAGTAAAAAAGTTTTAAATGAGGTTCAGTTAAAGCAAACAGAAGCCTAAATCATCAAAGGCAATTCCCTATATCTTTCCATCCCCATCTAGGACATGCATCACTGGCCCAGAATAGATGAGATTAGGGCTTCCCTGGTGGCTCAGAGGTTAAAGCGCCTGCCTCCAATGCGGGAGACCCAGGTTCAATCCCTGGATCAGGAAGATCCCTGGAGAAGGAAATGGTAACTCACTCCAGTATTCTTGCCTGGAGAATCCCATGGACGGAGGAGCCTGGTAGGCTACAGTCCACGGGGTCACAAAGAGTCGGACACGGCTGAGCGACTTCACTTTCACATTGAAGAACATGTTTAGATTATAACACAAGTTCATTTTATACTTCAGAGTGTTGAAAAGCCTTTGTGGTAACATTCTCCAGGAAGCCATGTCTTAGCCCTTGGGTTCTACTTAGATAGCTAATCCTTAATGAAGGACAGTCTGCTAAGAGCATTTCAGAGATAAAAATACATTAGTATATTTTTAAGAATTTCAACTGAAATTAGATCAGGTCACCTGATGCTTTTCTCTTTCCTAAAGGGTCTCCCTCTCTGCACCCAAGCAGGACAGATATCAGGTCAACTACTCTAATTCCCTTCCCTTCAGTAAGTGAAATTTTTATAGAAGAGTAAAGAGAGTTTTTATTTCTGTACCTAGGTGGATTTGATTTCAGTTTCATGTCATTTAACTAGCCCAATATTGACCATGGTCTATCTTCTAGTTTAAATGCTATTTTGGCACTTTTTCCATGAGACAGCAATCTCCTGTACACTCGACTTCTTCATCATAAAAATCCTATTTCCTAAGACTTTGATTTGAGTTCATATTTTGCAAATTTTAGTAAGGTTCTCATTTGTGAAAGGAAGATTTAAACTGTCATAAAGATAGGAAGAGTATATTTAAGTACATAAAATTTTAGTAACAATTTTTTAACATTGAAACCATTCTGAAATATGTTTTATTAATGATGGAGAAGTCAGGCCAAAATGTGCTATGAAAACATATTCAGTGCAACATAGAAAGTATGTAGCTCCTATTGTCTACATGTTTAATTTAATATGACAAATTTAATTTAATTTGAAACCATAATGATTCTAAAAGTGATAGAGTTGATAAAAATAAGTCAGGAATGTTTGTAAGCAAGCAAATAAGTGTATCATCTAAGAAGCAAATGCTAAAATTAAAATTCAAAGCAGTTAAAAGTCTCATTATTTAAAATTTACTAAAAGCATTGTATTTTTTCCTGCAATAGTTGGCATAGATGTTACTTCTTGCCTTGAAAAAGTTTCTTTGGTGTATAGCCAGTAGGAATTTGCTGTGGTGTGACCCAGGGAGCTCAAACTGTTGCTCTGTGACAATCTAGAAGTGTGGGATGGGGTGGGGGGGGGAGGGGGACCACGAGGGAGGGGACAATGTCTGATTCATTTTGATGTATGGCAGAAATAAACACAGTATTGTAAAGTGATTATCCTTCAATTAAACGTTTTTTTTAGTTTCTTTGGTTTTTAGTGGTTTCCCTTGAATAATTCTACACTGTGACATGATAAATAAATCTTTAGTACTGCCTACTTGATTATTCTCTATTTCAAAAGAATCCCTTGGTTCTGTATGTTTTTTTATGAATTTTGATTTTGTATTGATTTTTATTGGTTCAAGTGAGTAATGATTAATGAATGCAACAATTTTTTTAGATTGAAACCCATTTGGAAATACATTTGAATTTACTGTATCTTATCTAATAAGCTGGACCCTGAGATAAATTGATATTATGTAGGAATTTCTTCAAAATAATCTGAGATGATGACATACTCCCAACAAGATCTGAAATGAGCTGATAATTATTGAAACTTTAAGAGTTTCTAAGGTTTAAGAGTGCTTGAAGTTCATTATACTATTCCTCTACTTGACAATGTTACACTTGAAAATTTTTATAACAAAAGTTTTTAAAAATTTTAAATGGATTATGAAATTCCTGTCAGGCTAACTCTCTTGATATTTTAGTACCTTCTTTCTAGTCACTGTGAGAGATACCGTCACCATTTATTGCCAAGAATTTTATTTTTCAGTACTGATTTAACATGAAAAGCAACAAACATTTGGTGAGCTATTAATTTTATTATTTGTGATGATTTGGCTTTCCATCTCATCCCTCTGAGTCTCTCACTGCTGTTTAAAAAATGAATTCCCAGAACACTTCATGAGAGAGCTTCAGATATTTCAATTTTATTACTATTCTAAAAGAAGAAAAGATACTTAAAAACTTGTTCAAGGTCACAAAGCAATTTGCTACAAAATCAGCCTAGGAAACCAAAACTTCATGGTCCTGGAAATAAGTGCTAATCATTGGAGAGTTCCTTAATTGAGACTAAGCTAGAACTGTTGCTTTGATTGAGACTAAATTAGATTATGGACAGTCCTGTACTTTTCCATGCTCTTCCCTGAGAGTCATTGGTAATCATGCACTAATTCAAATGAGTCACCTCCAAATTTAAATCAAAAACGTGTTTGGCAATATCTACAGGCTTTATGGATCCATGTAGCAACTTTCTGGCAATGCTCTCCATCAGTCACAGTGTCATGACTCATATCAGTCATCATGAGGAAGGGCTGTCAATGTCACCAACACAGACCCTGGATGAACATATACCCAGGGTAAGTTGCAGTAGTTAATCAGATTGATGTTGTCATCCATGAAAATAGTGAAGGTCTTACAATTATATTCAGAGCACATAGGGAGAGTATTTCCTGTTCAAATAGCTATAATCCTTCTCTAATGAATAAGCAATCAAATATTTTTGAGTCTATAGATTAAGCTTTGACTGAAACATAAATATTTCAGGATTAGTACCAACGTTACTTCATTAAAATAGATTTCCCAAGGGAACAAACTGCCAGTGTACTGCCCTGAAAAAAATGTTGAGATATAAAATGTGTTTATATATCCCCATTTGCCCTCCATTAGTGAACTATAGTATAGAATATTTTAATTTAAGTTTCATAAAGGCTAATAAACATCATGAAATTATTTCAGACCTGGACCTTAAAAGGGGAAATAAAATGGTAACTGCTATTTCCAGTTAAATGAAGTGTTAGTTATTATTGCCATGTAACAAATTATCACAAACCTAGAGGCTTATAACAGCACCCATTTACTAACTTACTGTTTTGTAGGTCAGGAATCCAGCACAGCCTGACTGGGCTCTCTCCTCAGAATATCAAGATATAAGCCAAGCTGAGTTCTTGGGTGAGAGATCTGGGGAAAAGCCAGTTTATCCTTGGAGGAGGCAAAAATTCACCTTCTTGCTATGGAAGTCCTATTCCTTGCTTCTGATCAGCCAGAACCACACTCAGCTCCTAGAGGTCGCCCACATTCCTTGCCATGCAGTCTTCTTCATCTTCAATCAGAAACAGCAAATATGCTTGATATCTGATATCTCTCATTTCCTTTTCTGTGACCAGCCAGAGAAAAATCTTTGCTATAAAGAGTTTGTTTGATTAAAGTTGTCCCACCTGGATTTTCTCTCAATCTCAGGGTCAGCTGATTTGGGGCATTAACTGTATCTGCAAAATTCCTTCACAGCAGCACCTGGGTTACTGTTTGATTGAATAATTGGGACAAGGTGTGTGTTTACCAGGGGTCAGATTGTAAAGGCCATCTAGAATTCTGCTTATCACAAATGATATCATATACAATAAAATTGTACTAGATCTCGTATATCTAATTATTTATTTTAAATTAGCCAAATAACAAAATCTTCAAATTTCCTATATACCTTGCATCTTAGTCCATGTGGACCTTGTGGGCTGCTATAACAGAATATCACAGACTGGGCAGCTTATAAGCAGAAATTTTTTTAACATAATTCTGGAGGCTGAGAAGTCCAAAATCAAGATAGACTCTGTAAGAACGCACTTCCTGGTTCATAGATAGCCATCTTCTTACTGTGTCCTTACATAACAGAAGGAACAAAAGGGAACTGAAGGAGTCTTTTGGGCCTAGAAAAGAGAACAACAGTCTCAAAGGCCCCTTGCTGAATCATCTAACTTCAGAGAAAACAAAGCATAACTTTAGTTCCATCCTGATGCTCCAGGCCAGTTGCATCTATCTGGGACTTATCACCCCCTGTCCAGAAACCTACCACCCCCTACACCCGCCCAGAAGACTTATCATCCCCTGCCCAACTACAAGTGTCATCTCAACAAAAGAATACTCAAAATATCCCACTTGATTGACTTTTCCCTTATCCCTTCCGCAAACCTCCCTATAAGTATGAAGCCTCCCTGATCCCTTTCGGCGCTCAGCCTGGTCGTTAGGCCGACTGTCGCCCCTCCTTGCCTGAATAAAGGTAACCTACTTCTGTTGAGGTCATCTTTCCTTTTCTGCCTCGCCGGAACTATGCCTTACAGGAACTCTATGGGATTTTTTTTTTTTTTTTAATAAAGGCACTGATCCTATTCATGAGGGCTCTACCCTCATGATCTAGTCAATTCCCAAAGGCCCCAACTCAAGTATCACATTGAGTGTTAGGATTTAGCAAATAAGTTATGGGAGGACACAAATGTTCAGTCTATAGCATCTTGTTAGTACATGTACACCTTACAAGTCTGGGCATCAGGATTTTGATACGTTTTGTTTCTATTCTGGCTGTTTTTAAAACACTTTAAAAAATTATTTTTTTGGCTGCACTTGGTCTTTGCTGCTTTGAGAGGGCTTTCTCTAGTTGCAGTGCGCAGGTCTACTGTTCATGACAGTGCATGGCTCTTCTCGTGGTTGGTGGCTTCTCCTGCTGCAGAACCCAGACTCTAGGCATAAGGGCTTCGGTAGCTGCAAGTCACAGGCTTTAGAGCATGGACTCAGGAGTTGTGGTACACGTATGGTGCATGTTGTGCGTGCATGTTCCATGGCATTGGGAATCTTCCGGGACCAGAAATCGAACCTATATCCCCTGCATTAGCAGATGGATTCTTATTCACTGTACCACCAGAGAAGTCCATTCTAGCTGTTTTTAAAATAGTTTCTTTTCAGCTGGTCATATTTAACAGTTTTTACCCCTGTAATATAGACTGAAGCTTAGCAATGCACTATTTTGCCCATGTACTGATATATCTAGGCTAAAGCATGTACTCTTATTTGCCAGCCCAGTGACTTTCTAATCAATTTTGCAGATTGTCAGTATGACTGCTTATGACAAATGGCACTTGTATATAGATGCAGAAAAGAATATAATTTAACTACTAAATTTGTACACTGAGTAATTTGTTGTTGTTGAGTGGCTAAGTCGTGCCCAACTCCTGAGACCCCATGGACTGTAACACACCAGGCTCCTCTGTCCATGCAATTTTTCAGGCACAAATACTGGAATGCATTGCCATTTCCTTCTCCAGGAGATCTTCCCCACCCAGGGATCAAACCCACGTCTCCTACACTGGCAGGTGAATTCTTTACTGCTGAGGCACCAGGGAAGCCCCACATTGAGTACTTCTGTAGGTAAAAGCAATGGTAATGGTTCTCTGTCTATCTCCATATTAATCTTTTGGTTTTTGTAGGAATTTATAGTTTACTACTCAAATGGAATAAAAGTCCAGCACCTACTGATTGGTCTATCAGGAAAAGCATTATCATTTTTCTCACTGATTCTGGCAAGGATTGATTTTTTTTCTGAAAAAAATACCAGGTAAGCTCAAGGTCTATCATGATTCAAACATCCTTTGCTTGTTTAGTAACTTGCCTAAACTAAATCTGTAGAATATGTCTCAGTTGTGGTATGTCACTGCTGATGTCTAAACTTGGGGAGATTTTCAAATTCTTGTTTAATTTTTAACGTTGGCTTGCTAGGGATTGGCCTTTTATCTGCATAGATTGTGACCAACCAGATATTGGTCATAGGTTGTACTCAAACACTTTAATCCAAGAAATATTTTCAACCTCTGCCCAAGGGTCTGTGTGCAAGTTGGGGAACATATTAAAAGTTCAACAGTTTTCAGGTGTGCTCCAGGTTCTCCTAACATCAGACTGTCTTGATTGTCATCTATGCATGAACATATAAAGTCTGGATTCTGTTCAGTCTTTCATGAACATTTATTCAGACTTCCAGTTAGCCAGGGATATGAGGAAAGTTATCAAGCTCTCCTCTGACTATCTCGTTTCTTGGATACTCTCATTTAAATTTTGTCTGGGTCATGGTAGCCTCTTGCTAAAAGCAGAATGGCAACCTCAGTCTAGCCAAGCTGCTGGCCTAGTGACTTGCTATCAAGTTCACTACTTTTACTGACAACACTGCTGAGTACAGGTTTTTCACCTTCCATTCCAAATCAAAAAAGACCCATCCAAAAGTAGTTTCCGGTTTTCCTAGCCTGCCCCACCCAGGTACAATAACTACATTATCCAACTGGGAAGCAAGGGGAATAGCCGTAGGCAAGAATGTCACTACTTCCTACTGAACTCTCCTGAAGTTCAGTCATTTATAATGAATTAACACTTCTCACTGTTGCACACCTTTGGTAGATTTCCAGAGCCCTAAAATGGTTGTTTTTGACAGAATGTCTAGTTGACTTTTAGTTGCTTCTTGAGGAAAGAATTTGCTCACCTCCTCATGTTGCCATAGCAAAATGTTCACTCTCAGGCCTGACTTTTTGATCAAGGTCAAGGGCTATCTTATCTCCATATCAGTTTTAAGCAAAGTACTGCCATGTTTATGGTTTGTCTTCATTAAATGAGATTCTGCAAGGAAGCAATTTTCAGTTTCATTACCCAGTTGAATGAGAACAACTCAGTGGCAAAAACAAGTACCAATTAACTAAATGAAAAGTTCAAGCTGTGAATTTATCTTCAGGGCAAACTGTAATAGTTTGAAGGACAGCAATGGGAAGCAAAGTATACAAGTAACACAAAATAAACATTCTAGAAGTTGAACCTGCCTATATTGTTCATTATAAATTATAGATAGATGGATTGATTTTATAGATAATATGCACAATAAACAAGTTAATTTATAATATGCAGGCATATAATTTATTTAGACTGTAGCTTGGACTCAATGTAGGTCATTGAATTGAAATAAATTAATCTCAAATAAGGCTTCCTTCGTGGCTCAGGTAAAAATCCACCTGCAATGCAGGAGACCTGAGTTCAATCCCTTGATTGAAAAGATCCCCTGAAGAGGGCATGGCAACCCACTCCAGTATTCTTGCCTGGAGAATGCTATGGACAGAGGAGCCTGGCTGTCTATAGTCCATAGGGTCGCAAACAGTCGGACACAACTGAGTGACTAAGCACAGTACAATCTTAAATAGATATGGCAATTTTATCTATAAAATATTTATCAAGTTTAATTATATAACTTGAGAGGATAACATGTTTAAGAATAGTTTTCTTAAACATATCTGCCATGCATTTACAATAATAAAAATGCTGCCTGGTAAAAAGCAGACAAGCTTATATGGTTGTCAAGAAAAAGATTTTTAACTGAATATAATAATTCAATTAAAAAATTGAAAACAGTTAAAAGTTGGGGGAATAATGCAATTTTTAAAATGTATTACTAACAAAATATTGGCAAATATGTGGGAAATCACAGGAACACTCTATGTGCTAGTGGGAGAATGAATTACTACTGCCACTTTGGAGAACAATTCAGCATTATCTAATGAAGTTTTTAAAAGCACAATTATACAACCCAGTAATTCCATTTGTTCCAAAGAGACACATTCAAGGAAAGGTCAATTAAAATGTAGGCACTATATCGAAAGGTATGAAAACAAATAGATTTTCAACATATCAACAAGTTTAAAAAAGCAAGTTAGGAAGCTGTCTAGTATGTTACCATGTATATAATTTTTAAATTATTCATGCATAAACATAAGAATTAAGATTTAATATGAGAAAGTGAAAGAACACATTCCAAATTCGAAGTAGAGGTTGACTCTGAGAGGAAATGAGGAGAATATATTAGTGCTGGGAAGGAGTAGAAAGGTGACTTCATATCTCTCACTAAAGATTATGAGTTTGAAAAACAAAGGGAAATATTAATCTTGTTAATATTTACTGATAATACAAAAGTGTGAGTTATATTTTTCTCTATATATTCCTAATTTGCAAAATATGTAACTGTTAAAAAGGGGGGGGGGAATAATATCAATACAAATGGGGCTATAAAACATAATTATTTAGTGTACCCATCCAAATTACCAACTAATAGTACCAACTAATACATTTCCAAAGTATTGTCATAAGGAATATGGCTGAGTGATTGAATATTCAATAAATTCATTCAGAAAGAATGGAGAGATGGAGCCAAAGCAAAATAACACCCAGCTGTGGATGTGACTGGTGATGGAAGTAAAGTCCAATGCTGTAAAGAACAATGTTGCATAGGAACCTGGAATGTTAGGTCCATGAATCAAGGCAAATTGGAAGTGGTCAAACAGAAGATGGCAAGGGTGAATGTTGACATTTTAGGAATCAGCGAACTACAATGAGCTGGAATGGGTGAGTTTAACTCAGATGACCATTATATGTACTACTGTGGGCAAGAATCCCTTAGAAGAAATGGAGTCGCCCTCATAGTCAAAAAAGAGTCCAAAATGCAGTACTCAGATGCAGTCTCAAAAATGACAGAATGATCTCTGTTCGTTTCCAAGGCAAACCATGCAATATCACAGTAATCCAAGTCTATGCCCCCACCAATAATGCTGAAGGAGCTGAACAATTCTGTGAAGACCTACAAGACCTTCTAGAACTAACACCCAAAAAAGATGTCATTTTCATTATAGGGGACTGGAATGCAAAAGTAGAAAGTCAAGAAATATCTGGAGTAACAAGCAAATTTGGCCTTGGAGTACACAATGAAGAAGGGCAAAGGCTAATAGAGTTTTCCCAAGAGAATGCACTGGTCATAGCAAAGACCCTCCTCCAACAACACAAGACAGGACTCTACACATGAATATCACCAGATGGTCAATACTGAAATCAGATTGATTTCATCTTTGCAGCCAAAGATGAAGAAGTTCTATACAGTCAGCAAAAACAAGACCAGGAGCTGACTGTGGCTCAGATCATGAATTCCTTATTGCCAAATTCAGACTTAAATTGAAGAAAGTAGGGAAAACCACTAGACCATTCAGGTATGACCTAAATCAAATCCCTTATGACCATACAGTGGAAATGATAAATAGATTCAAAGGATTAGATTTGATACACACAGTGCCTGAAGAACTATGAATGGAGGTTCTTGACATTGTACATGAGGCAGTGATCAAGATCATCCCCAAGAAAAAGAAATGCAAAAAGGCTAAATGGTTGTCTGAGGAGGTCTTACAAATAGCTATGAAAAGAAAAGTGAAAGGCAAAGGAGAAAAGGAAAGACATACCCATTTGAATGCAGAGTTCCAAAAAATAGCAAGGAGAGATAAGAAAGCCTTCTTCAGTGATCAGTGCAAAAAAATAGAGGAAAACAATAGAATGGGAAAGACTAGAGATCTCTTCAAGAAAATTAGAGATACCAAGGGAACATTTCATGCAAAGATGGGCTCAGTAAAGGACAGAAATGGTATGAAGGTAACAGAAGCAGAAAACGCTAAGAAGAGGTGGCAAGTATACACAGAAGAACTACACAGAAAAGATCTTCACGACCCAGATGATCATGATGGTGTCATCACTCACCTAGAGCCAGACATACTAGAATGCAAAGTCAAATGGGCCTTAGGAAGCATCACTACAAACAAAGCTAATGGAGGTGATGGAATTCCAGTTGAGCTATTTCAAATCCTAAAAGATGATGCTGTGAAAGTGCTGCACTCAACATGCCAAAAAATTTAGAAAACTCAGCACTGGCCACAGGACTGGAAAAGGTCACTTTTCATTCCAGTCCCAAAGAAAGACAATGCCAAAGAATGCTCAAACTACCATACAATTGCACTCATCTCACATGCTAACAAAGTAATGCTCAAAATTCTCCAAGTCAGGCTTCAACAGTGTGTGAACTGTGCACTTCCAGATGTTCAAGCTGGATTTAGAAAAGCCAGAGGAACCAGAGATCAAATTGCCAACATTTGTTGGATCATGGAAAGAGCAAGAGAGTTCCAGAAAAACATCTACTTCTGCTTTATTGACTAGGCCAGCACATTTGACTGTGTAGATCACAACAAACTGTGGAAAATTTTTCAACAGATGGGACTACCAGACCACCTTTCCTGCCTCCTGAGAAACCTGTATGCAGGTCAAGAAGCAACAGTTAGAACTGGACATGGAACAACAGACTGGTTCCAAATAGGAAAAGGAGCACATCAAGGCTGTATATTGTCATCCTGCTTATTTAATTTATATGCAGAGTACATCATGAGAAATGCTGGGCTGATTGAAGCACAAGCTGGAATCAAAATTGCCAGGAGAAATATCAATAACCTCAGATATGCAGATGACACCACCCTTATGGCAGAAAGTGAACAAGAACTAAAGACCCTCTTGATGAAAGTGAAAAAGGAGAGTGAAAAAGTTGGCTTAAAGCTCAACATTCAGAAAACTAAGATCAAGGTATCTGGTCCCATCACTTCATGGCAAATAGGTAGGGAAACAGTAAAAACAGTGACAGACTTTACTTTGGGCTCCAAATCACTGCAGATGGTGATTGCAGCCATGAAATTAAAAGACAGTTGCTCCTTAGAAGAAAAGGTATGACCAACCTAGACAGCATATTAAAAAACAGAGACATTACTTTGCCAACAAAGGTCCATCTAGTCAAGGCTATGGTTTGTCCACTAGTCATGTATGGATATGAGAGCTGGACTATAAAGAAAGCTGAGCACCAAAGAACTGATGCTTTTGAACTGTGGTGTTGAAGAAGACTCTTGAGAGTCCCTTGGACAGCAAGGAGATCCAATTAGTCCATCCTAAAGGAAATCAGTCCTGAATATTCATTGGAAGGACTGATGCTGAAAGTCCAATACCTTAGCCACCTGATGTGAAGACCTGACTCATTTGAAAAGACCCTGATGCTGGGAAAGATTGCAGGCGAGAGGAGAAGGGAACGACAGAAGATGAGACGGTTGGATGGCAGCAGCAACTCAATGGACATGAGTTTGAGTAAACTATGGGAGTTGGTGATGGACAGGGAGGCCTGGAGTGCTGCAGTCCATGGGGTCGCAACGAGTCGGATACAACTGAGAGACTGAACTGATGATGATACAAGGTATTTTCACAGAGAACCAGTAAAAGCTTGACATTTTTTTTATCTTTTAAAAATATAAGGCTTTACAAGAGTCTATATGAGTTATGGATTTCTTATTCCTCTAAATATATCAATGTGAAATATCACACTATACATAGCATCTTTTTTGGCTGATAATTTGCCTCTAGAGCTCACACGTAATGAAAGCCTAACACCTTACCCTAATTCCTATTCCATAGCAGTATTATAATCCAGGAAAAAAAATTTTTTTTTTCAAAGAATTAAAAGGGCAATTTAAACATTTTCTTCAGATTAAATAATAGCTGTTTGGTTATAAAGTCTGATTTTTTTTAACCTGATCTAGGAGTCAGGATACTACTAGTCATGATACCACTCTAATGTCAGAAAGCAAAGAAAAACTAAAGGACCTCTTGACGAGGGTGAAAGAGGAGAGAGAAAAAGCTGGCTTGAAACTCAACATACAAAAAACTAAGACCATGATTACCAGTCCCGTCACTTCATGTCAAAATACAAGGGGCAAAAGTGGAAACAGTAACAGATTTTTTCCCCCCTTGGGCTCCAAAATCGCTGTGGATGTTGACTGCAGGCATGAAATTAAAAGAAGCTTGCTCCTTGGAAGGAAAGCTATGACAAGCCTAGACAGTGTATTAAAAAGCAAAGACATCACTTTGCGGACAAAGGTCTACCTAGTCAAAGCTATTGTCTTCCCAATAGTCATGTACAGATGTGAGAGTTGGACCATAAAGAAGGCTGAGTAGCAAATTGATACATTTGAAATGGAATGCTGAAGAAAACTCTTGAGAGTCTCTTGGAGTTCCAGGAGATCAAACCAGTCAGTCCTAAAGGAAATCAACCCTCAATATTCACTGGAAGGACTGAATCTGAAGCTCCAATACTTTGGCCACCTGATATGTAGAGGCAACTCACTGGAACAGGCCTTGGTGCTGGGAAAGATTGAAGGCAAACGAAGAAGAGGGCAGCAGAGGATGAGATGGTTACACAGCATTACTGATTCAATGGACATGAATTTGCGCTAACTCTGGGAGATAGTGAAGGACAGGGTAGCCTGGTGTGCTGCAGTCCATGGGGTCTCAAAGAGCTGGACACGACTTAGCAACTGAACAGCAAGGAGTCAGGATACCTGTCATTGCTCTGAATTTCTATTTTGGAAACTTGAGCAAGTTCTGGCCTTGTTGGTAGAAGGAGAGTGGAGGGGTGGACAGGTAATTTTAATTCCCTTCCATACATAAACATAAGCACTGTTCCCTGGGCAAGTCACTTACCATGGCTGTGCCTCAATGTCCTTATCTTTAAAATACTAAGTAACCTACCCAGAGGGATTAGTAAAAATTAAGAGAGATAAACACATATAAAGTGTTTGGAACAGTTTGGCAGGTTACAAATATTCAGTAAGTGATAATTATGATTATTATCATCATCATTATTTTCAATATCATATGTAAGACTTAACTCAAAAGTCTAGTTTTATTAAAAAATATTTGAAACGTTTTCTTATTTATTGCATTTTTCAACAAATTCATCTAACTGCTTTAAACCTTATATTTTTATTTTGATCAATAATGCACATTCAACAAATAAGATAGCAGTTTTTTTAAAATTATGTAATTTCTTCCTCTGTAGACAATAAAGCAGAACATAAATATTTAAATACATTGAGTGTGAAATTAGAGTGTTTTATTATTATATTTCTAATAAGTGTCTAAGGTTACAGGCTTCCCTGGTGGCCCAGATGGTAAAGAGTCTGCCTGAAATGCATGAGACCCAGGTTTGATCCCTGAGTCAGGATGATGCCCTAGAGAAGGAAATGGCAACCCATTCCAGTATTCTTGCCTGAGAAAGCCCATGGACTGAAGAACCTAGCAGGCTACAGTCCATAGGGTCTCAAAAGCATTGGATATGACCAAGAGACTAAACAGCAAAACAACAATCTAAGGTTATAAGTAAACACGCAATAAAATTTATGACATTCTTGAGTAGTTAGTTTTGTGTTCCTTACCCACCTGCCCCACTTCTACTATTATAACTCTCCTCATGTTACTTCCTATAAAGAAACAAATAATAGCTACATAAAGGGATGATATTCTTGAAAGAACATTCAATAAGACCAAGTACAAGGGCCAGATTCTTTCAACACGATTAATGAACGACTATAATCCATCTCCATATGGTACAGTGTATGCTGATAATAATCTGTATCAATAGTTTTACTTGATTTAGGCTCATTTATTTGCATGACAGAGGCGTTTACTACACATTGTGTATTCACATGCTCGCCCACATTTCAGTGCCCAGCCTGTACTTCGGTGGTGCCATTGCACTAGTTCTGGCCAACAGACTGCATCGAAATAATGTGTGTTCATCCTAGACTGAAGCATTTAAAAGCCAATATATAAACCTTTTGCTCTCCCTTCACCTGCTGCAATAGTGGAATCTACTTATTGAGAAGGCAAGGCCACAAGATTTAAAAAGCCTAGATTTCTAAGTCTGCCCTTAGAAGGTAGCCATCCCATATAAAGGCAGACTAGGTCAAAGAGAAATGTTTATGTCTTAAGCCCCGAAGTTTCAGTTTTGTTTTCTGCCCTTAGAAGGTAGCCATCCCATATAAAGGCAGACTAGGTCAAAGAGAAATGTTTATGTCTTAAGCCCCAAAGTTTCAGTTTTGTTTTTTTTTAAGCGTAGTCTCAATGTATAAACTTAAGATAGCACAAAAAAAGATTCATAGTAAAGACATATACAGACTGAAATTATAAATGGAAAGTGGTCACTCTTAGAAGATATCAAAATAATTTCATAAATAGTCTAGAGGGGCTGCTTGGGGGGACAACAATGAACAAAAATGTTGAGAGTTACTGGTTTAGACCAGAGACTCTCTCCTGGGGTCAGTGCCATTGTTTGGGGGTGTATTTGAAAATGTATGGGAGTGTTTTTGTGTCGCACTGACAGGGTCATGTCCCTGGTGCTTAAATGACAGGCTAAGACAGTGAAGCATCCTGTAATGTGTGAGATATCCCCTACAAAAGAGCCAAGAGTTGTCTCAGAAAATTCAAGAAAACATTGCTGTGAATCAGACATCATACCTTCGTGCCTTCTTTGCCCTCGTCAATGAGGTTATGTATTTCGCAACAGACAATGCAACTCAGAAAGGGCTACTGCTCATCAGAGCAAGAGACCCTAATGTGAAGGGCGTCCTCAGTTGTGTTCACAATGTATGGGAAAGTGCTGCAATAGAACATTCAACTTATGTTCCCAGTGACTCCTGAGTTTAATCCAGCTCAAAAAAATATTTATTGATCATCGACCCTGTAGCATACACTAAAGCAACTTTGTATGACAGCAATGTGGGTGTAGGCAGTTGTGCAGATAAATTTTGGCTTCTATCCATGCCTCAACACAGTCCCCGAATGAGCTCCGATAATGATAATAATGATAATAATAATAATATCTATTTACTATTTGCCAGACCCTGTGCTAGGAGTCACCCTCACAACTAATAAGACAGACACTGTGATTATGATCTCCCTTATGACCAAAGGTTATTTTTTTACAATTTACTTTTTTCCACTCCAGGTATCAATATAAAATACATAGATTTCCCCCTTGCATAAATGTAACCAAGCAGGAGGACTTTATGGGCCTTCCCAGGACAGAACTTCCCCCCATATCCTGCACTTTAGCTGCTAGATAAAATACTTAGATAATAGTATTTGATGCAAATTTTCCTGGGCAGTTTTTCAGGTTTGCAAACGCCCCACCAAATGGAATATGTTAACTACTTGGTGACCTTGAGCACATAGCCCCAAGCCTCCTGGAGTCAAGAAAGGAATAAAGTTAACCCCTATGACCTCACCCTGTTCCCTCATCATCAGCCAGTCAGAGAATTGTGCAAAATTGTGACCACTTACTCTGTGACCCCCCCTCCCCTCCCCTGGCTGTCAAAAAATGCTTAGCCAGCTCCTTCAGGAAGCTCAAGATTTTTCAGGGCATAACCAACCTCAGCTACTTGCATGGCCTTACAATGACCCTTACTCTGCTCCAAATCCCAATGTTTCCATTTGTTTCGCCTCACTGTATGTCAGCACTCGAACTTGTGTTAACACAAGTCAGGAAACTGCAGCTTAAAGAGGTGAACTAAATTTCTCAATGTGACTCAATATATTATTAACAAACATGGGATGTGACATTTTGGGGCTCCAAAATCACTGCAGATGGTGACTGCAGCCATGAAATTAAAATACGGTTGCTCCTTAAAAGAAAAGGTATGACCAACCTAGACAGCATATTAAAAAACAGAGACATTACTTTGCCAACAAAGGTCCATCTAGTCGAGGCTATGGTTTGTCCACTAGTCATGTATGGATATGAGAGCTGGACTATAAAGAAAGCTGAGCACCAAAGAACTGATGCTTTTGAACTATGGTATTGGAGAAGACTCTTGAGAGTCCCTTGGACTGCAAGGAGATCCAACCAGTCCATCCTAAAGGAAATCAGTCTTGAATATTCATCGGAAGGATTGATACCGAAGCTGAAAGTCCGAGACTTTGGCCACCTGATGTGAAGACCTGACTCATTTGAAAAGACCCTGATGCTGGGAAAGATTGAAGGCAGGAAGAGAAGGGGACGACAGAGGATGAGATGGTTGGATGGCAGCAGTGACTCAATGGACATTAGTTTGAGTAAACTCTGGGAGTTGGTGATGGACAGGGAGGCTTGGCGTGCTGCATGGGGTCGCAAAGAGTCGGTCACGACTAAGCAAGTTAACTGAACTGAACTGGGATGTGAATCCAGGCAGTCTGAATCTACAGATAAGATCTTATCTGCTGCTGTATATTATCTCCCAATTCACTTACAATTTCTGGTACTGTTTCGTCATCTAAAAAAATGGGAATAGAAAATCTCCTTTCTGCTATCATGAGAATGAAAGAAGGTTTTGTCGTTTTAATGACAAAAATAAGCTATAGAAACCATCTATTAGAGTAGACAGTCACTAACTTACCTCCATTATAATCCGGTATTATTCTCTTTATCATTGATTCCACCACTCCTTGAAATTTCATTTATTTGATGCTTTAAGCTACACAGTTTAAAATTCACTCATATCTTGTCTTGTCTTACTGGCTGTTTCCTACACATTACAGCCTTCTTTTCCTACATGGTTAACTAACATTTATGGATAGAAACTGTTACTCATATAGTACATATCCCACTTAATTTAGCAATTCTGTTAACTTACCTTCAATTCACTTGTCTGTGGTTTTCTGATTAGTTGGTAAGATCCCTCTGAGTTCTCCTTGATTTGCTGACTCACCTTCCACTAGCAACAAGCTATCACTCAATCGTTCCATTTCAATGGCTGTCTTAAGGTCTAAAGTTGTGGAGCAGAAAGGAATAGCAAACCCACCAGTGAACATGATTCCTGACCTCAGTGGATCTCGACTCAGCACAGCTTTTGGGCCAGAGCTCATTTCCCCTTCTCAGGAGTAAGTCCAGAACAGCAACCTCTAGCACCCAGGACCTAAGGGTCTCCATCCCAGGATTCCCCTGCCAGCTTTGGTAAATCTCACAATATCCCACAAGATCAGGCTTCCTCTGGGAAGAGACGTTGCAGCTGCAACACCTCAGGCAGTTGGCTGAGCTGCCCCTGGCCCTCAGAGCATCCCAGCCCATCCTCTTCTTCTCCATCAGGACCCACACATCCTACCTACGGACACCTGAGGTCACAGAGCACACCTTGGGAACTCCATCTGTACCTTGTTAGCTTCCCTAAAAGTCCCACACGCCACACACTGGACCACGTCCCTGCCGGGCCAATGGATATTCTCTGTGGTGTTCAAAACAAAACAAAACATTCATACCAAAAGCAGTTTCGGTCATAAAGGTACATTTGATTTCTATTTTCCCAACTCTACTTCTGTCAACAGTTTCCAAACTCTAGATGATGCAAAAAGGGATGGTAAGTATTAAATCTCTAACCATTTCCCCCCAAATCCACATCTAACTGGAAAACTTTTTGTTTCTACACTTGTGACTCAAATTTTAAATGTTCATATTTCTACTTTAGTAGCTGCTATATAATAAATGTAATGAGTCTCTCTTATGGTTATTTAGAAATCTGGTTTCTCACTAAACTAAGACATAACTTAGATAAAAGCATCTTCTACAGTTTCTGATACACAACTTGTGTTTTGGTTTCTGGGTTTTTTTCCTTTTTTGTCCTTGCCACAGAGCTTGTGGGATTTTAGCTCCCAACAAAGGATGGAATGCGTGCCCTCCACAGTGAAAGCACAGACTCCTAACCAATGGACCACCAGGGAATTCCCACAATAGGTGTTTGCTATTGTTCAGTCCTGTCCAACTCTTTGCGTCTCCATGGACTGCAGCACACGAGGCTTCCCTGTCCTTCACCATCTCCCGGAGTTTGCTCAAACTCATGTCCATTGAGTTAGTGATGACATCCAACCATCTCATCCTCTCTTGCTCTCTTCTCTGCCTGCCCTCAATCCTTCCCAGCATCAGGGTCTTTTCCAGTTAGCTGGCTCTTTGCATCCACTGGCTAAAGTATTGGAGCTTCAGCTTCAGCATCAGTCCCTCTAATGAATATTCAGGGTTGATTTCCTTTAGGATTGACTGGTTTGATCTCTTTGCAGTCCAAGGGACTCTTAAGAGTCTTCTCCAGCACCACAATTCAAAAGTATGAATTCTTTGATGCTCAGCCTTCTTTATGGCCCAACTTTCATATCCATCCGTGACTACTTGAAAAACCATAGTTTTGACTATACAGACATTTGTCAGCAAAGTTATGTCCCTGCTTCTGAATATGCTAAGTTTGTCATAGTTTTTCTTCCAAGGAGCAAGCATCTTTTAATTTCATGACTGCACTCACCGTCTGCAGTGATTTTGGACCCCAAGAAAATAAAATCTGTCACTGTTTTCTGCTTTCCCCCCATCTATTTGCCATGAAGTAATGGGATCAATGCCAGATCTTAGTTTTTGGGAATGTTGAGCTTGAAGCCAGCTTTTTCACTTTTCCCTTTCACCCTCATCAAGACGCTCTTTAGTTCTTCACTTTCTGCATTAGAGCGGTATCATCTGCATATCTGAAGTTGTTGATATTTCTCCCAGAAATCTTTTTTTTTCCGCTAAGTCTTCAGTCTCCCAGCAATCTTGATTCCAACTTGTGAGTCACCAAGCCTGGCATTTTGCATGATGTACTCTGCATAGAAGTCAAATAAGCAGGGTAACAATATGCAGCCTTGATGTATTCCTTTCCCAATTTTGAACCAGTCAGTTGTTTCATGCAAGGTTCTAACTGTTGCTTCTTGTCCTGCATACAGGTTTCTCAGGAGGTAGGTAAGGGAGTCTGGTATTCCCATCTCTTTAAGAGTTTTCCACAGTTTGTTGTGATCCACACAGTCAAAGGCTTTAGAATAGTCAATGAAGCAGTAACAGATGCTTTTTTGGAATTCCCTTGCCTTTTCTATGATCCAGCGATTGTTGGCAATTTGATCTCTGGTTCCTCTGCCTTTTCTAAATCCAGCTTATACGTCTGGAAGTTTTCAGTTCATGTACTGTTGAAGCCTAGCTTGAAGGATTTTGAGCATTACCTTGCTATCATGTGAAATGACTACAATTGTATGGTAGTTTGAACATGGTTTGGCATTGTCTTTCTTTGGGACTGGAATGAAAACTGACCTTTTCCAGTCCTGTGGCCACTGCTGAGCTTTCCAAATTTGCTGGCATATTGAGTGCAGCACGTTTGCAGCATCATCTTTTAGGATTTGAAATAGCTCAGCTGAAATCCCATCACCTCCAGTAGCTTTGTTCGTAGTAATGCTTCCTAGGTCCTATTTGACCTCACAACCCTGGATGTCTAACTTTGGGAGAGTGACCACACCATTGTGGGTATTGGGGTCATTAAGCCCTTTTTTCTAGAGTTTTTCTGTGTATTCTTGCCACCTCTTCTTAGTCTCTTCTTCTTCTGTGCTGTTTCTGTCCTTTATTGTGCCCATCTTTGCATGAAATATTCCCTCAGTATCTCTAATTTTCTTGAGATTTCTAGTCTTTCCCATTCTATCATTTTCCTATGATTCTTTGTACTGATCGCTTAGGAAGGCTTATTTTCCTTGCTATTCTCTGGAACTCTGCATTCAGTTCAGCCTATCTTTCCCTTTCTCCTTTGCCTTTCACTTCTCTTGTTTTCTCAGCCATTTGTAAGGCTTCCTCAGATAACCAATTTGCCTTCTTGCATTTCTTTTTCTTGGGGATGGCTTTGGCCCAGCCTCTTCATTCTTTCTGGAGCTATTTCTCCACTCTTCCACAGTAGCATATTGGACACCTATCGACCTTCAAACACTCACTGGCAGGTCTGACTCAGTCTCTTTTGGGCTCACTGCTTATTTCCCCTGGGTCCTGGTGCCCATGAGGTTTTGTTTATGCCCTTCAAGAGTCTCTGTTTCCCCTAGTCGTGTGGAAGTTCTGTAGTCAAATCCTGCTGTCCTTCAAAGTCATATTCCCTGGGGATTCCAGTCCCTTTGCCAGAGCCCCAGGTTGGAAAGTCTGATGTAGGGCCTAGAACCTTCACAACAGTGGAAGAATTTCTTTGGTATTATAGTTCTCCAGTTTATGAATCACCAAGCTGGCAGGCATGTGATTTAATTTTATCATGATTGCACCCCTCTTATCATCCTGTTGTGGCTTCTCCTTTGTCCTTGGACATGGGTTATCTTTTTTGATGGGTTCCAACATCCTTCTGTTGTTGTTCAACAGCTAGTTGCCATTTTGGTGTTCTCACAGGAGAAGATAAGCACAGGTCCTTCTACTCCATCAAGATTTTTTGAGACAATAGGTGTTTAGACACTAGGCCTAATAATATGCTGGTGTCACCTGACTGAGAAAGACTGTCCAGCAACTGCTTATATACTCTGCCATCTAAGATTTAAACTAAATGTATACTAACTCTATGTATCTTGTCATCAGAGTTGTTTTTCTAAGTCTGCTTAGTAAGATGAACAGTTTTCCCTCTGTATTAAAAAATTGTACTAAGCTCCAAAGAGTCTTAAGCTTGAGATTCTGAAATTTTGTTATAGGAAACATTTTTAAGAATGTCCTTATTCTTAAAGAATATATAAGGTTTTTTGGTAGAAAAAAAAATGATTTCAAAATCAGTTATTTTCCCTCACACTTATTTCAAGGTCCATAGACAAACACTTGAAGTGCTATAAGGGACCCATTTTCATAAACTAGCAGCCACTGCCACACAGTTTTCATTCATAGATATATAGATATTGTGAACAAGTGTTCTTTGAATGGGGCTTCCCAGGTGGCTCAGTGGTAAAGAATCCATCTGGGAGAAGGAAATGGCAACCCACTCCAGTATTCTTGCCTGAAAAAGTCCATGGACAGAGGAGCCTGGCGGGCTGCAGTCCATGGGGTTACATGACAGAGCATGTGTGCATGAGGGTGGAGGGAGATGGGTTGGTAGCAATAAAGTGGTAGAACTAAAAAAAAAACAAAAAAACAAATCCATCTGCCAAGCAGGAAATTCGAGTTCAATCCATGAGTTGGGAAGATCCCCTAGAGAAGTGGAGTGGCAACCACTCCAGTATTCCTGCCTGGAAAATTTCTTGGAGAGAGGACCCTGACAGGCTGCAGTCCATGGGTTTGCAAAGAGTAGGACACAGTATAGTGACTAAATAACAACAACAGCAATGTTCTTTCAATACACTGGGTTGGTCACATCAAGATTTTTGTGGCATGTTGCTAAACAAAAGAAAAGACAGGAAGAAGCTGGAAATTTTGTAAAGAAAATCATCTATCCCTAGATAATGGTCATTCATTTCACATAAATCCTGTTTCCCTGCACAAATTTACATACAATATCTCAGACTTAAGTGAAGATATTCATTCTCTAATATCAGACTTTCCTCTTAGATCCCCAGATAAAAATTTAAAGATTCCAAAATTGAATTCAAGAAATACCCTTTCTCATATATCCTTCTTTCATATTTACATATGGATTGATAATTAGTAGCATTAAGGTACTATTCAGAAGTAACTTGGAAAAAAGAAATGAAACAAAACAAATTAGTAGATTATATAACTATGGGTTTTTTTATTTGTTGTTTTTCTTACCAAACTAAGAAAGGATCTGTAGGTGTTTTAATGTTTCCTACAGAGTAGGAAAAACACTAAAATTAAAAAACAAGTATGTGGTAGGGTCAGCAATTAATTATTCTATCCTAAAATAGCTACTCAACAATTATCCTTTATAACAGTTTTCTGTTATAAGTCTTAGTGATGAATTGTTTCAGAATGCAATAAATGTATAAGAACTAGTAAAGCTGTTCTTTAGAGTTCCAGGTGGGTATGTATTGTGATCTTTCTGTTACCTTCCATTTTTACTCAGATCAAAATTTTCCAAAGAGAATCACATTGATTTTATTTTTTTTTAATTTGCAAGTTTAATATATTTTGATAAGAGGAAAGAGTGAGAAAATTATATCCCCAAAACACACCATTTTCATTTACTAAGAGGCTTTATATTATGATAAAAGTGGTACTTCATAACTTTGCAAATAGATTATACGCCAATCAAATGACAAAGATCATGTTTTTTTCACCAATTTTGGTAATTATATATGATCATTTTTAACATTTTAATAATATGATGTCATGAATATTTTGGGAATTCCAATTCCAAGTCCTCAGGAGAAAAGTATTTTTTACATGACTTAAAAAAAAATACTTTTCTGTAGTCTTTATTCCTACTGGTCCCTTTTCAAAAGCATATAACATTAAAAGAGTTTTGGCTCCAACAGACACCAAAGTTTTCTGCCAAGATCAATTCTACAATCTGAAAGTGACAATTTCCTCCTTACACAAAGAAGGTAATGCAAAAATCACAATTTATCTAATTAACATCCTATTCCAGTTGGCTCTCAATACTGCTGTTATTAATTAACACTCTGCTACAAACCATCAACTCCTACACCTCTGCAGGCACTAGTTATTCCAAGCCAGGTCCTGATCCTACTGCTCTTCTGAGGACCCTTCTCTACTGTGGCTGCACCCCCTCCCCACCACCACCACCACTACTTCTAACACTGAGTGTTAACCCCTGGAATCACAGTTTCTCCCATCTCCCAAATAGAAGACATTTCCTCTTAAATATAATAGTTGTTTCAATACAGTAAGAGATGTTACAACCTTTCTATTTGACACCAATAATAATACCATTGTCCTTTCAATTATATTTCACTCAGCTAGTGGTTTCATCATATCAACCAGGTACTAGACAAGAAACAATTTGTGTGTCACTATTTCATCAAGTGCTCTGCTTTTCTCAACAATACCAATGCCCAAAAGAAATCTTGTGCCTTCCAAGATGTCTCTTGTGAAATGAAAAAGGAACAAGGCATCATCTTAATTTATTGCCTTCCTGTTCCAGAAACTCCAAATCAGACTTTCTCCAAAGCAAACCATCTTGTTATTTTCTTCCAGAGATTAAAACCCCATGCAATTCGTTGGCCTGCCACAGTTATAAATAAGTCATTACTATGCTTTCATGAACTTATGGTTCAGACGGTAAAGAATTAGCCTGCAATGCAGGAGACCTGGGTTTGATCCCTGGGTTGAGAAGAACCCCTAGAGGAGGGCATAGCAACCCACTCCAGTATTCTTGCCTGAAGATGGACAGAGGAGCCTGGCTAGATACAGTCCAAGGGGTCTCAAAGAGTTGGACATGACTGAGTGACTAAGCATATAGCAACTATTCAAAAAAATTTCCAACTTAAGATATTTATGAGTTATCCCAAATTTGGTCTACTTGTCAACATTACTATAATTTTCCAATTAGAGAAGCTTTGTATAGCTGTTCTGAGCTCACTATTGTGTACCTTATGATTTTTATGATGTTGGAGTGAAGTAGCACATTTAAAGAAATGTGTGCTAAAAATGCTATGAGAGTAGATATCAGTTACAAGAAAAAAACTGTAAGAAACACAAACACATGGAGATTAAACAACACATTTATAAATAACCAACAGGTTACTGAAGAAATCAAAAAATTTCTAGAAACAAATGACAATGAAAACATGACAACTCAAAACCTATGGGCTGCAGCAAAAGCAGTTCTAAGAGGGAAATTTATAGCAATACAATCCTACCTCAAGAAACAAGAAAAACATTGAACAGACAACCTAACTTTACACCTAAAGCAACTGGAAAAAGAAGAAGAAAAAAAAATTAGTAGAAGGAAAGAAATCATAAAGATCTGAGCAGAAATAAATGAAAAATAAATGAAAGAAACAATAGTAAAAATTAATAAAACTAAAAGCTGGTTCTTTGAGAAGATAAACAAAACTGACAAACCCTTAGCCAGAGTCATCAAGAAAAAAATAGAGAAGAATAAAATCAACAAAATTAGAACTGAAAAAGGAGAGGTTACAACAGACAATGCAGAAATATAAAGGATTATAAGAGACTATTATGAACAACTACATGGCAATAAAATAGATAACCTGGAAGAAATGGACAGATTCTTAGAAAAGTTCTGTTTTCCAAGGCTGAACCAGGAAGAAATAGAAATTATGAACAACCCAATTATAAGCACTGAAATTGAAGTTGTGATCAAAAATCTCCAAAAAAACAAAAGCCCAGGGCCAGATGGCTTCACAGGAGAATTCTATCAAACATTTAGAGAAAAGCTAATGCCTATCCTTCTAAAACTCTTGCTAGAAAGTGCAGAGGAAGAAACACTTCCAAACTCATTCTACGAGGCCATCATCACCCTGATACCAAAACCAGACAAAGACAACACAAAAAAAGAAAACTACAGGTCAATATCACTGATGAACATAGATGCAAAAATCCTCAACAAAATTTTAGCAAACAGAATTCAGCAACATATCAAAATCACATACACCATGATCAAGTTGGGTTTATTTGAGGGATGCAAGGATTCTTCAATATAAAGAAATCAATCAATGTGATACACCATATTAACAAATTGAAAGATAAAAACCATATGATCATCTCAATAGATGCAGAAAAAGCCTTTGACAAAATTCAGCACCTATTTATGATTAAAACTCTTCAAAAAATGGGAATAAAAGGAACATACCTCAACATAGTAAAGGCCATATATGACAAGCCTACAGCAAACATTATTCTCAATGGTGGAAAACTGAAAGCATTCCCCCTAAGATCAAGAACAAGACAAGGGTGTCCACTTTCACCACTATTATTCAACATAGTTCTGGAAGTCCTAGCTACAGCAATCAAAGAAGAAAAAGAAATAAAAGGAATCCAGATCAGAAAAGAAGAAGTAAAACTCTCACTGCAGATGACATGATACTGTACATAGAAAACCCTAAAGACAGCATCAGAAAATTACCAGAGCTAATCAGTGAATTTAGCAAAGTTGCAGGATACAAAATCAATACACAGAAATCGCTAGCATTTCTATATACTAACAAAGAAAAATCAGAAAGAGCAATTAAGGAATCACTCCCATTCACCATTGTAACAAAAAGAATTAAATATCTAGCAATAAACTTACCTAAGAAGAAAAAAGATTGTACACAGAAAATTATAAGATGCTAATGAAAGAAATCAAAGATGACATAAACAGATGGAGATATATTCCATGTTTCTGAGTAGGAAGAATTAATACTGTGGAAATGACTATACTACCAAATGCAGTCTACAGATTTAATGCAATCCTTATCAAATTACCAACGGCATTTTTCGCAGAACTAGAACAAGAAATTTCACAATTCATATGGAAAAACAAAAGACCCTGAATAGCCGAAGTAGTCTTGAGAAAGAAGAATGGAACTGGAGGAATCAAGCTTCCTGACTTCAGGTTATACTACAAAGTTACAGTCATCAAGGCAGTATGGTACTGGCACAAAAACAGAAATATAGACCAGTGGAACAATATAGAAAGCCAAGAAATAAACTCATGCACCTATGGGTACCTTATTTTTGACAAAGGAGGCAAAAATATACAATGGGGGACAGACAGCCTCTTCATAAATGGTGCTGGGAAAACTGGACAGCTACGTGTACAAGAAGGAAATTAGAACACATCCTAACACCATACCCAAAGATAAACTCAAAATGGATTAAAGACCTAAATGTAAGACCAGAAACTATAAAACTCTTAGAGGAAAACATAGGCAGAACACTCAGTGACATAAATCAAAGCAAGATCCTCTATGACCCTCCTCCTAGAGTTACGGAAATAAAAACAAAAGTAAACAAGTGAAACCTGATTAAATTTAAAAGCTTTTGCACAGTAAAGGAAACTACAAGCAAGGTGAAAAGACAATCCTCAGAATGGGAGAAAATAACAGCAAATGAAAAAACTGACAAAGGATTAATTCCCAAAATATACAAGCTGCTCAGACAACTCAATACCAGAAAAACAAACAACCCAATCAAAAAGTGGGAAAAAGACCTAAACAAACATTTCTCCAAAGAAGACATACAGATGGCTAATAAACAATCACATGAAAAGATGCTCAACATCACTCATTATCAGAGAAATGCAAATCAAAACTACAATGAGATATCACCTCACACCAGTCAGAATCAATTACGTTCAGTTCAGTCATTCAGTCCTGTCCAACTATTTGTGAACCTATGGACTGCAGCACACCAGTCCTCCTTGTCCATCATCAACTGCCAGAATTCACTCAAACTCATGTCTATTGAGTCGGTGATCATCCTTTGTCGTCCCCTTCTCCTCCCACTCTCAATCTTTCCCAGCATCAGGGTCTTTTCAAACGAGTCAGGTCTTCACATCAGGTCGCCAAATTATTGGAGTTTCAGCTTCAACATCTGTCCTTCCAATGAACATTCCGGACTGATTTCCTTTAGGATGGACTGGTTATATCTCCTTGCTGTCCAAGGGACTCTCAAGAGTCTTCTCCAACACCACAGTTCAAAAGCATCAATTCTTTGGCACTCAACTTTCTTTATAATCCAACTTTCACATCCATACATGATCACTGAAAAAAATCATAGCCTGGACTAGATGGACCTTTGTTGGCAAAGTAATGTCTCTGCTTTTTAATATGCTGTCTAGATTGGTCATAACTTTTCTTCCAAGGAGTAAGCGTCTTTTTATGTCATGGCTGCAGTCACCATCTGCAGTGATTTTGGAGCCCAAAAAATTAAAGTCTGACACTGTTTCCACTCTCTCCCCATGTAGTTCCCATGAAGTGATGGG